>NC_089595.1:103380379-103600379 GCF_019320115.1 Miscanthus floridulus
TAGATCCACGACTGGCATGACTTGGTTCGGATCTTCGTCGGGAATTTCTAGGGCACATACGTGCGCCCTGGAAACTCCTGGGACCTTAAGAGCTATCGCCAAAAACCAGACGAGTCTCTCCGAGACTTCATCCGGTGCTTCTCTAAATAGTGCACTGAGTTGCCCAGCGTCGGTGACTCAGAGATTGTCCAGGCTTTCTCTCTGGCACCACCTGCCGAGACTTGGTCCAAGAATTAGGCCAGAATGTGCCGCACTCGGCTACCATGCACCTCGACATTGCCACCAACTTCGCCTCAGGTGAAGAGGCTATAGGGGCCATCTTCCCCGAGAACGACGCCAAGGGGAAGCGGAGGGATGAGGCCCCTGAGGCCTCGATTCCCCGCCTCCCCAAAAGAAAGAAGAAGGATCACCAAGGGAAGCGGGCCATTCTCAAGGCTGATCTGGTCACGGCCGCAGAATGCAAGAATCCTCGAGGCCCTAGGGGCCCTAGACCTTTCGACGACATGCTTAATAAACCCTGCCCTTACCACCAAGGCCTGGTAAAGCACGCCCTTGAGGATTGCTCCATGCTACGGCGTTACTACGCCAGGCTCGGGCTCCCCGACAACGATGCCTAGCAGAAGGGCACCGGTAGCCGGGACAATGACAAGGATGATAGGTTCCCTGAGGTACACAATGCCTTCATGATCTTTGGCAGACCCTTGGCGTGCCTTATGGCACGACATCGAAAGAGGGAACGCCGAGAGGTCTTCTCGGTCAAGGTGGCCACTCCCCGGTACCTCGACTGGTCTCAGGAGGTGATCACCTTTGATCGAGATGACCACCCCAACCATGTTCCAAATCCTAGGCAGTACCCACTTGTTGTCGACCCGATCATCGGCAACACCCGACTCACCATGGTGTTGATGGATGGAGGCAGCAGCCTCAATATCCTCTACGCCAACACCCTAGAGCTCTTGGAGATCGACCAATCGAGGCTCCAAGGCGACGCCACACCTTTCCACGGCATCATGCCAGGGAAACGCACGCGACCCCTCGGGCGCATCAACCTTCCCGTCTGCTTCAGCACCCCCTCCAACTACCACAAGGAGGTCCTTACCTTCGAGGTGGTCGGGTTCAGGGGAACCTACCATGCCATCCTAGGGTGACTGTGTTACGCCAAGTTCATGGTAGTCCCCAACTATACCTACCTCAAGCTCAAGATGCCAGGCCCCAGCGGTATCATCATGATTGAGTCCACGTACGAACATGCATATGACTACGATGTCGAGTGCATCGAGTACGCCAAGGCTCTCATGGAGGCCAAGACCCTCATCGCCAACCTCGACCAACTCAGTGGCGAGGCGCCTGACTCCAAGCGTTGTGTAGGGGCGTTCGAGCCCACAGAGGCCATCAAGCTCGTCCCGGTCGACCCCGCCTGCCCCGACGACTGGGTGCTGAGGATTAGCGCCACCCTTGACATCAAATAGGAGGCCGTGCTCATCGACTTCCTCTATGCGAACACCAACATGTTCGCATGGAGTCCCTCGGACATGCCAGGCATACCAAGGGAGGTCGCCGAGCATGCCTTGGACATTCGGGCCGGCTCTTGACCGGTGAAGCAACACCTGTACTGAGTCAACGAGGAAAAGCGTAGGGCCATCGGTGAGGAGGTGCAGAAACTCTTGGTGGCCAGGTTCATCAAGGAAGTATCCCACCTAGAGTGGTTGGCTAACCCCGTGTTAGTTAGGAAGAAAAATGGGAAATGGAGGATGTGTGTAGATTACACCAGTTTGAATAAAGCCTATCCAAAAGTCCCCTTCCCATTACCTTGAATCGATCAGATCGTTGACTCCACGGTGGGGTGCGAGACCCTATCTTTCCTTGATGCGTATTCTGGTTACCATCAAATTAAGATGAAAAAGTCCGACTAGCTTGCGACTTCCTTCATCACCCCATTCGGCATGTACTACTATGTGACTATGCCTTTCGGCCTTAGAAACGCAGGGGCCACGTACCAGCGGTGCATGACCCAAGTCTTTGGCGACCACATTGGGCAAACCATTGAGTCCTATGTGGATGACATCGTGGTCAAGACCAAAAGGGCTGAGGATCTCATCGACGACTTGAAGATAGCCTTCAAATGCCTTAGAGAGAGGGGCATCAAGCTCAATCCCGAGAAGTGTGTGTTCAGGGTCCCTCGAGGCATGCTCTTGGGATTCGTAGTCTCGGAACGCGGCATCGAAGCCAACCTAGAGAAGGCCTTGGCCGTAACCAGCATGGGACCAATCAGAGACCTCAAAGGAGTGCAGAGGGTCATGGGATGCCTTGCGGCCCTGAGCCACTTCATCTTGCGCCTCAGTGAAAAAGGCCTGCCTCTGTACTGACTCTTGAGAAAATCTGAGCACTTTTCTTGGACCCCTGAGGCCGAAGAAGCCCTCGATAGGCTCAAACCACTACTCACAAATCCTCTCGTCCTGGTACCCCCAGCCAGGGACGAGGCCCTCTTACTCTATGTCACCGCAACGACCCAAGTGGTCAGCGCTGCCGTAGTAGTAGAAAGGCAGGAAGAGGGGCATGCTCTACCCACCCAATGACCTGTTTACTTCATCAGCGAAGTGCTCTCTGTGACCAAAACACGCTACCCCCACATCCGGAAGCTGGTCTATGCCATAGTCCTAGCCTGGCGCAAGCTGCGTCACTACTTCGAGTCCCACCCAGCGACCATGGTATCGTCTTTCCCCTTGGGAGAGATAGTCCATAACTAGGAAGCCTCAGGCAGGATAGCCAAGTGGGCCATCGAGCTTATGGGGGAAGCCTTGACTTTTGCGCCTCAAAAAGCGATTAAGTCTCAGGTCTTGGCCAATTTTGTGGCTGAGTGGACCAACACCCAATTACCACCTGCTCAAGTCCAAACATAATGCTGGACCATGTACTTCGACAGGTCTTTGATGAAGACTAGGGTAGGCATGGGTCTCCTCTTTGTCTCGCCCCTCGGAGTACACATGCGCTACATGGTGCGGCTCCACTTCGTCGCCTCCAACAACACGGCTGAGTACGAGGCCCTCGTCAATGGCTTGCAGGTTGCCATCGAACTTGGGGTACGGCGTCTCGACGTCTGGGGCGACTCGCAGCTCGTCGTCGATCAAGTCATGAAGGAGTCAAACTGCCTCAACCCCAAAATGGAGGCTTACTGCAAGTTGGTACATTGCCTAGAAGACAAGTTCGATGGTCTCGAACTAAACCACATCACGCGGAAGTACAACGAGGCCAATGATGAACTAGCAAAGATGGCCTTAGCACAGGCTTCGGTCCCCCCGAACATCTTTGCCAGGGACCTCTACAAACCTTCCATTGACTACACCTTGGTAGTAGAGGAGGGCCCACCTGTCGAACCCACGATGGAGCTTGACGCCCCCTCTGCTGCTGAGACTCTCTCGACCAAGCCCGAGGTCATGGAAGTCAGCACCGAGCCTCCCCAGACCGACCAAGACGTAGATTGGCGAATCCCGTTCCTTGATTGGCTTGATCGGGGGGAGCTTCCTATTGACAGGACTGAAGCCCGATGGCTTGCGCGCCGAGCCAAGACTTATGTCCTCTCCAATGACGAATTGTACAGACGAAGTCCCTCCGGTGTCCTCCAACGATGCATCACCGCTGAGGCAGGCCAAGCCCTGCTTTGGGACTTGCACACAGGGGCCTGCGGGCATCATGCGGCACCTTGGATGCTCGTGGGAAACACTTTCCGTCAAGGGTTCTATTGGCCGACGGTGTCGCCGATGCCACCAAGCTAGTACGCTCCTGCGAGGATGCCAGTACTATGCTCGGTAGACACATCTCCTAGCCCTAGCCCTCCAAACCATCCCCATCATGTGGCCATTCACCATGTGGGGGCTCAACATGGTTGGGCCTCTACAAAAGGCCCCCGGGGGCTACACCCATCTGCTGGTATCAATCGATAAGTTCTCCAAATGGATTGAGACTCGTCTGAGCAATCAAATCAAATTCGAGCAAGCGGTGTTGTTCTTCACTGACATTATCCACAGGTTTGGGGTTCCTAACACCATCATTACCGACAACGGGACACAGTTCACCGACAAAAAATTCTTGACGTTCTACGACAACCACCACATCCGTGTGGCCTGGTCAGCCGTAGGACACCCAAGGATTAATGGCCAAGTAGAGCGTGCCAACAACATGATCCTACAAGGCCTTAAGCCATGAATTTACAACCGGTTGAAGAAGTTTAGCAAGAAATGGCTCGCCGAACTCCCATCGGTCATCTAGAGCCTGAGGAACACTCCAAGCCAAGCCATGGGGTTCACACCTTTCTTCCTGGTCTATGGGGCTAAGGCCATCCTCCCCACTGACTTGGAATATGGTTCCCCAAGGCTATAGGCCTATAACGAACAAAGTAACCACACCACCTGAGAGGACGCCCTCAACCAACTAGAGGAAGCCTAAGACATCGCACTGCTGCACTTAGCTAAATACCAGCAAACCCTACGATGCTATCAGGCCCGGTGCATCCGAAGCCGAGACTTGAAGGTAGGCGACCTGGTGTTGAGGCTGGTGTAGAGCAACAAGGGTCACCACAAGCTGACCCTGCCATGGGAAGGACCGTACATCATCGCCCAAGTGTTGAAGCCCAGAACCTACAAGCTTGCCAATGAGAAGGGCCAAATCTTCACCAATGCTTGGAATATAGAACAGCTACGTCGCTTTTACCCTTAAAATTCCAAGCATTGTATATATGTTGTTTCTCGGAATACAATTGAAAAGCGTTCTTTAGTTGTTCTAATTTTTCGAGAAACCCCCCCTGAGCCCATCGTTGGTCTCGGTAATACGATGACACTATAAGGAAGACTCGGCTCTACCTCCACAGAACCAAATCTCCCTCGGGGGCTAGATGAGGGATTCCCCCTAAGTCCCACATGCCATTTGTTAGTCGTTTTTTGAAAAAATTCCTACGCCAAACCCTCTAGCACGCTCTAACGAATCGGTTGCGGAAAACCCAAGGACCAAAAGCCTGTCTCAGGGCCAGAAGGTCGGTAGAGTCGCGAGATGGCCTAAACCTCCAGGCTACGGTGCTCCCTCACCACCTTTCGCCTAGGGGATGGCTTAGGCTCCAAAGAGGTTTTTTGCAAAGAAATCAGATCAGAGACAACAAGAGGGCAGATTCTAAAAAATACAAGACAAGCGATTAAAGAAACACGAGTACTTTAAAAGGCCTCGACGGCCATAAGCGTTATGACACAAATTTAATTTCTACTCTATTTACATGGCTGCTTGGGCCCAGGTCAAGGCTCAGGACCCCCGGCATCGGTAGACGGCGGGGGAGGGACCACCTCCTCTTCAAACAACATTGCCAGCGCCATGCCCGAGCCTTCTGCCGCCTCCAACAGCTTCATCGCCACCTTGTTGGCCTCATCGTCATCATTGGGCAAGACATAGCCATTACTGATGGCTTGGAGGTCAACACCGATGTAGTGCGAGGCGATGACGGCCAGTGCACGCTTAATGCCCGTATGCAGTGCTCCTCGGAGCCACCCACGCACTTGACCGCTCAGTGCAATCAGATGGCTCCCAAGGGAGCTACCTGGCTAAACCCCCTCGACCACCAGGGCCTCGTAGGTGGCATGGGTGGCACCCTTTAGCGTGTCGTGCTCCTTGATCTTGGTCTCGAGCACTGTTTGCACTGCGATGGAAGCCTCGGCCGCCCGAGTGACCTCCGCCTCCGACTCTGCACCACGAAAAATGGAATGGGGTTGAGCGAGAGAAAAAACAAGCCAAATAGGGACGGAAGCCTACGAAACTCACCCTTGGCCTTAAGCTCCCAGTGTTGGGCCTTGACCCGAAAGGCCTTAGCTTTCTCCTTCAGGCGCTGAGCCTCAACCCGAGAAGCCTTGGCCACCCAGGAAGCTTCACTCCCCAGCTCTACGTCACACCAGGAAGTTAGGGAACGGACATAAGAAAAAGCGAAGAAAATGAAGGGACTAGGACTCACCCTTGGCCTTTCCCCTCCAAACCATAGCCTCGGTTCACGAGGCCTCAGCCGCTGCAAGGGCCTCATCCAAAGCGCCTTTCGTCAGCTGGTGCGCATTCTATTCCACCCCTAGCTACCAAGCAAGAGCCATGGCCGAGACCATAGCTTCTTCGCCTCGAGACCTGAAGGCATCCCGATCACTAGCCACGTGGTTGAGCTCCTCCTCCAACTCCTTGACCCGTGCCACTAGAGGGGCGAGCTACTCCTGAGCTGTGGCTGCCTCAACATTCACGTTGGCACAACGAAGGTGGAGGTCCTCCACCTCTGCGCTCCACGCCGATAGGAGCTCGTTGGCGCCTACAAGAAGACCCTTCTACCACTAAAGCTGGTCCCAGATGTCCCTCTCCTGCCAGAGAAAGACCGACTTCCCAAGAGACCAGGTCTCAAGCTCCTAGGGAAAATAGAACAGGGGTCAATCCCTACAAAGAAAACTCAGAAAAATACCACCGCGTGAGAGAAGAAAGCATGAACCTAGGTGACTCTGGGCAGATCGTTGGCCACCACGGACAGCGCCGTCCGTAATGACTGCTCCGCCAGTTGGCGGTACTACTCAAACATGTCCCAGCAGCCGCCCTCAGCCGAGTCCTCGAGGGCAAACAGGGGCACAGCCCTAGGGTCATCCCGGCTCTACCATAGGACACGCAGGTGATCCCACCCGTGGGGCTCAGGTCATACTCGCGTGAGGGCCGAGCTTCCCTCGCCTAGGGTTAGAACCGGCTGTTCCACGACACCGGCCACCTCGGCACCGGCCATCTCCTATGCCCAGGAAGTATCATCAGAGGAGATTGGAAGGACCTCCACCTCCCGGGTGCTTTCCCATGATAACGGTGGGCCTTGAACCAAGGGTGCCACCAAGGCCTCCGCCGCCTTCATCTCCACTTCTTGGGCCAACGGCCTTGCCACGATCACATTAGCCTCGATGGTCTCGGGGGCTTCGGCCTCTGCCACCATGGCCTCGATGGTCTTGGGGGCTCTGGCCTCCGCCATCGTGGCCTCAGCGGTCCCGATGGCTCCGGTGCCCGCCGTAGTGGCCTCGATGGTCCTAGGCACCGCAGCCTCTGTCGCCCTGGCCTGTGAAACCCTGGGGACCTTGGTCCTAGTGGTCTCTGCGGCCATGGGAACCTTGGCCATATCCGACCCATGGGTCTGGCCATCGCGGGGTGGAGGCGCTCCCTCCCCCTCCCGTGTCAGGGCCGCCTCGGCACCCCCTCCTTGGGTGGTCGGCTCCTTCAGGTCGGCCCTCGCCAACGCCGTGCCACGTTGTAGGCGGCATGCGCCTCCACCACCCAGTGGGTGGTGGAGCCGGGGTTAACCTTGAGCGCTTTAAGGGGCGCCAAGGTAGGCACCTCCGCAGGTCGCTTCTGGCTAAGGACAAGACGTTCATAGGGTCAGCACAAGACAAAAGAACGAATGGAAAGCACTGCGACCCCACCAAAAATACACCTACCTCGAGCGGGGCGGCAACCGCTTCGCCACGATGACCCTTGTCTGCAAAGGTGGTGGCGGCGGCAGAGACATGGCCTCCGTATCCATCGGCACCGGTTGGTCCTCAACGGACCCCGGCACCCCCTCAGTCCTCTGCAGGGGCAGCTACATCGCCTCCGCTGCCACTTGCTCCACCGCCGTCGCCGAGCCCACTGGGCTGACGACGCATTTGCCCAACACCCGCGCCTTGGGTGTGTCGGCCTTGGCCCTAGAACGAGCAATTGCCGACCCTGGGTCAGCTCCTCCTCCTCCTCCCAGGAGTGCCAGGCTGCTTGCCAATGCCTCGGGCGCCACCTCCCCTACGTCAGGGAGATGGTCTAGGGGACCTCGCCCCATCTCGCCCTCATCATCCTTGTCCGAGGCATCCATCGATATCGATGGCGATGGGGACTCCTCCAACAGGAGGCCATCCTTCCTTTGTTGACGGCGGCGCTTGTCCAGTTCCTCACGCACAAGGATCTTCTTCGTGCGCTTCGCCGCCTTGGCATCCTTCCATTTTTTCTACGCCTCGGCATGCGCCCGGTTGATCGCCCACCGCCTTGTGTCCTCGGGAATGGGTGGTGGAGAGGTGTGCAAGTCCCTCATCCCCTGCAGGAATGGCGAACGCGCATAAGGGAACAAGAAGTAAGGAGAAATGGAGGAGGCTCGGGGGCTACAGTGGCGCATGACTTACCAGCGAGAGGAACCCCCACGATGGGCGCATCACGATGGGGGTTAAGTTGCCACCCTCAGCTTCGCCTCCACCGTCTCCCCCACCCGACGAAGAATTTCCTCATCAGAAAGGGTGGAGGAGGACATCTAGATGCCCTCATTGGGCTCACCTGGCCTCATCTCGAATAGCCACTGCCATTGAGCCATCAGCGGCAGCACCCTTCAGTGGTGGAAGGCAGCCACGACCATAGTCGTGGTAAGGCCATGGCCCCATAGCCTCTCTAGCCCCTCCAGAAGCGGCTGCAGCTTGGGCTAATCCTCCCTCGGGACGCCGTACTTCCACCTCTTCGGGTAGCTCCCCACAATCCGCCCAGTGTAGGGGGGAAGTCCTCCGTCGTCATTACGAAGATAGAACCAGCTCATGTACCCTCGATGATTGGATGACGTGAGCTGGGCTGGGATGTAGAGGTGCTGGCAGTCCTGGCGCACTTGGAGAGTGCAGCCTTTGGCCCTCATCGCTTTCCTCGTACCCAATGTGCCCATCGACTTAGTGGTATGCCCCGCCCGGAAGAGATGGAGCCACAACTCCCAATGGGGAGCAATCCCTAAGTACCCCTCGCAGACGGCAACGAAGATGGCCGCCTGTGCGATGGAGTTGGGGTTGAAGTTGTGGAGCTCCACGCCATAGTAGTGCGGGAGCGCCCGCATGAACCGATTCGCTGGGACGCCGAGGCCATGCTTGTGAAAGGAGACGAAGCTCACAACATAACCGTCGTGAGGCCTCAGCTTCGGCTTGCCCGACGGAGTGATCCACTCTGGCCTATTGGGGTCTGTCACCAGATGAAGGAGTCTGCCATCGACAAGCGACTGAAGAATCTCCGCGGTGACGTCAGATGGATCCCAAGGGTCCGCCTCGATGACAACGATGTCGCCGGCCATGGATGCGGTGGAGGGATCGAATGCGATAGTGAGTTTTTCTCTCTCCCTCTCTCTTTCTCGCTCTCTCCCTGGCTTGCTCTTCTCCCTTCTTCTTCCCGGCACCTGCTGCTCCAGCGATGGCTCGATAGAGGCAGAACTAACGCAGGCAAGGTAAGGTGAGGAGGGGTGAGGCTCTTTGAGTATTTATGTAGGGTGAAGGTGAAACAGACGGGCGATGAAATCGGGGAAGTTTCCCCTAGATCCGGCGCGGTTAACCCTAATCCGATTTTACCACCCACACGCCCACCTTTTTTCTCATTAATTGCGGGAATAGTTACGTCCCATCCACCATGTCGCGCCCGACCACTACGGCAACAGGTGTCGCTCCGCCTCCCAAAAAACCACCTCAAAAGGCACACCAGCCGTTGCCAAGCCAATGGGGAAGATATTCCCCCTGCCCCATTCCTTTCAGATGAAGGAACCGGGCTCTGAGCCTATTACGGTCTAGGGGTTCAAAGGCTGGGCCCCTAGGGGTTTCGATAGCCGCCCTAGGACAATGGAGTCAGGCATGACCATGGGCAAGCCCACACGGGGCTGAGGCCCAAGCAAGCGAAACGCTTAGGACGCCCTAAGTCATGTCTGAGACCGGCAGGGAGGTCTCCGAATGGGATCCCAACGTAGCGAGGCGCCGAGCCACCGAGGCCTAGCGAACGGCCTCGGCACCCACTAGAGAAACCCTCCGATACTCTTGGAGTGTGTCCCTGGACCGCTAGCCGTCCCCTAGTGAATGGGGCACGGGCCTCCACTCGGACTTACCCAATAATAGCTCACCGGAAGTGCCAACGCTTGTGCCCACCGAGGGTAGCATGGCACATTCCACCCCTCCTTCTGAGCAAAAAGGAAGCATGAGGGTCATACAAAAAAGCCAGGGGAACCCCTGCTGGACCTCTTGCTCCATGCAGAGGCTAGGGGGCTCTTCCTACAACCTTGCCGAGACCTAGCGACCCTAGCTCGCACTTGAGGGGGCTCAGCAAAACAACCCCTCCTTTCGAGCGAAAAGGAAGCATGAGGGTCGTACAACAAGCTAGGGGAGCTCCTAACGGCCCTCTCGCTCTATGCAGAGGCTAGGGACCCCTGCTGCAGATATGTCGAGACCCTGCGACCTAGGCTTGCACCCAAAGGGGCCTCGGCAAACAAACCCTCACGCGCGAGGGGCGTACAAAAAGCTAGGGGAACTCTCGATGGCCCTCTTGCTCCGTGCAGAGGCTAGGGGGCTCTTCCTGCAATCTTGTCAAGACCCAGCAGCTCTAGCTCGCACCCGAATGGGCTCAGCAAACAACCCCTCCGTCCAAACGAAAAGGATATGTGAGGGTCGAACAAAAAAGCCAAGGAACCCCTGACCACCCTCTCACTCCGAGCGGAGGCTCAGGGGCTCTTCTTGCATCCAAGACAAAGACAAGCGACCTAAGCCCATGCTAGAAGTTTCATTACAAATACGATAAAGGGCACCGAGCCTGTTACGGTCTAGGGGTTCGAAGGCTGGGCCCCCTAAGGTTTTGACAGCCGCCCTAGGGCAACAGAGTTAGGGACGACTATGGGCGAGCCCATGAATGGCCGAGGCCTGAGCAAACAATCGCTTGGGGCATCCTAAGTCATGTCCGAGACCGGTAGGGAGGTCTCCGAATGGGATCCCACCATAGGGAGGCACCGAGCCACCGGGGCCCAGCGAACGGCCTCGGCAACCACTAGAGAAACCCTCTAGTACTCTTGGAGTGTGTCTCTAGACCGCTAGCCGTCCGCTCGGACTTACCTGATAATAGCTCACCGGAAGTGCCACCGCTCGTGCCCACCGAGGGTAGCCTGGCACATTCCACCCCTCCTTCCAAGCGAAAAGGAAGCGTGAGGGTTGCACAAAAAATTAGGGGCACCCTTGACCGCCCTCTTGCTTTGTGTAGAGGCTCAGGGGCTCTCCCTATGACCTTGCCGAAACCCCACGACCCAAACTCATACTTGTGGGCTCAGCAAATACGATAAAAACCCCTCACTCAAAACATGAAAAAGCCCCTGAAGGAGTGACTCCACTCCTCCAGGGCCTCGGGGGCTACACTCGGCGGGTGCGCTCATGCGCACCCACGAAAACCTCAAGAAGCAAAACACAATCCCTACAGGAGCGGCTGCACGCCAAGTCTCGACAAACCCTTAGGGAGAGTGCACGCACTCCCCTTGAGGCTCGGGGGCTACTGTCAGGTACCATAGAACGGGGTACCCCGAGCATACACCAAAAGAGCCATTTAAATCCCATCAACAACGAAGCCGGAAGGTAAGCCATGGGTTCATCACTGGCCCCGTTCGAGCCCACCGGCTCTCCGCCTCGCCTAAAGCCTCGCATGGGAGGTCTCAGCGCCCTAACAAAATCTCTGCCTTGCGCGAGGCCTCTCGCAAGAGGCCTTGGCAAGGAGCCCAATCTCCATCTCGCCCGAGGCCCCATGCATACAGCCTCAAATGAGACAGCTATTCTCCGTATCGCTCAAGGCTGGCTTGTCAATAACCCATCACCCCTGCCTCAACTGGTCTTCCTGATAGCACATCACATCCTATTAATGCGTCAACCACTCCCACAATCTCAGCCGAACGGCGGCTCGACACCATGGAGTGGCCGATGGGACAAGAAGTCGCATCAGCGCCATACCGGCTAAGACAAGGCACACGGGGATTACTGGCCACTATATTATGGTGCTGTGCCCACGATCAGTGCCCGACTACACTATACCCCACGATCCCTGTCCCGAAGACAACGCGGCATGGGAAGCCTGGCCCGGGTCATCATCGCCTCCGAACCAGCGCACCAGAATGACCGCTCCCTCCGAGCCTCGGCACCCTACAATAGGGCCTCGACCATCTTGAGATTCACATCTACCGAGACCCCCGCCATGGTTTGGCCTCGGCACTAATCGAGCCTCGGCCTCACATGCAATCAATCCATAGTGACCCATACGCTGACCGTCGTGCCCGCTTTGAGGCAGCCCTAGAGCTCCCATGACGCACAGGATCGAATGTGACCAGCACGTCGCCCCAGCGCTTCAAGGACGGACCACTTCGATGACTACGCCACCATAGGAACAGGCTACAGGGCTCAGACACACCGCCTCCGTTCGCATGATGCCGTATAGTTAGCACATGTACTACCCCTGTCCTCCCTTCAACTATAAAAAGGAAAGGACTTGGGCCATTTCGGGGGGAGGAGGCACTCACGAAGAACAACACCCTGTTACACGCACATTTCCCTACCGCCTGAGAGCAACGTCTCAAGTAGCCCACATCACTTCCCGCCGAGACCTAGGACTAGCTCCCTCTCTCACCTAGCTTGTAACCCCCTACTACAAGTACTTCGGTGCAAGGAATACAAGATCGATCTCTCAGACTGGATGTAGGGCACCAATTGCCTGAACCAGTATAAGTCTTGTGTCTCTTTGCATCACCATCCGGGATTGGGAACACGCAGCACAAATTCACTGGTTGGTTGAGGATCCCCCGGTCCAAAACACTGATAGTATGGAAACCTCCTGGTGGGCTTAGAGAGGTTTCCTTCATGCTACAAACATAGTGTTTATTTAAAACCCTCACTAAAGGTTTTTATAAAAAAGATGTAAAATTTGCTAGCATCTCCTGTATATAAATGTTCACTATGTTAATACTCTACCATGTCATTAAATTAATCTTTGTTTCCTCTGCAATTCTGATAACATTGTTATATTCCGTTATTATAATCCGTTGAGGTAATATTCTACTACTATAATAAAGTGATGTAAGGAATGACTTAAGAATATTGTAAGCTCTATTCTCTCATTTATGATCCTGATGAAAAAATGTGGATTTTTGAGTTCTCCCTTGGGGTGTGCTCAATGGAACTATACAGTTTAGTGTCCTCTCTTGAGTACTTAGTGTCTAATGGAAGACAAGTACTCCTAGGAGGCATTAGATTAGGCAGTTCTGCCACAACTACCATCCACAGCAACAGATGGTCCTTAATCGACACGAATAGGGAAAATAGTGTAACCAAGCTAAGCCTCATTGGCTACGGGACACAACCTGTTACACCCACCAATACCCACACCATATCCCTGCCATGTCTCCATTTTTCCATTCATCAATTCATTATGAGAGTAATAATAATTCCCTATTGTGAGCAATAGCAGGTTACTCACGCTATCAATGACCTAAGCATAGCATCTACTCAGACCTGCACTAGTAAGACTCTTAGGACAGGTATATATATGCATTTGGTTTCCATAAAATTCCTGTAACATAAATGCACAACACACACATATATATATACGGTGAATTATAAAATAGAGGTTATGCACTGGGGCTTGCCTTGGGCAGGCGCAGTGTCATCTGTGTTAGTTGTCGGTGGCTCTAGGACCTCCTCCCTCATGAGGATCTCCTCCTCATATTCTTCGACGATCTCCTTAAACTCATGATTATCTATGGTCATGATCTCCACCAACTCATTCTCTATATGCATGCGATGATGATGCAACATTTATCATTTAAGCAACAACAACTCTTAAAATAAGAATACATCTACTAAGCTAGCTCTAATGACTAAGATACTAAGTGTAACACCTCGGTGTTATACTAGCATTTAGGCACTGCAAATCATGCATATTGTGCATCATCAAGCATCCTAAGTATGCATGCCTAATCATGTAAATAATAACTGAAACCATGCTTCAAAACGTATGAAACATGCTCGTGAAACATGAATGTTGCATACACTTGTTTAGAGTTGTTTTTGCCCTAATTATTCTTGCTAGGTTAGTAAAACATGTTTGGCTATAATTGTAAATCATCTAGAATTATTTAGCATAGTTTTTGGAGCAAAGTTTGTATTCAAACTTTTGACAAAATATGCATTTGAAATGCTAAAAATGCCTCTTTTTGCAAATGAGTCAGCTACCCTACTATAAAGCCCTTCATAATCCTTGGTGTCACTTTATTTTTGGTTATGTCGGGTAAGTCTAGCTGAGTACCTTCTCGTACTCAGGGTTTTATTCCCACTTGTTGCAGATGGGCAGATGTATTATGGCTACTATATCAACTGCCTTTATCCTGCGATGGGTGATGCTTAGGACCATGGGCATGGTCATTCCTTACGTCTTGTCTGATGCTTTTGTTGGAGATGATCATTAGCTGGCACTATATTTGAACTCCGTGTGAGTGTGTGTGGTTTTGAACAAATGACTTTCGCTACTTCTATTTGAACTCATTTTGTAATAACTATGTTTAAACTCTGATGTATCTGAGATGTGAACTTTTATGTAATATGTGATGGTGACTGCTAAACTTATTACGATCTTGGCTGGTATGTGAGTTGGTTTGAAATCCCTCATGATTTCACGGACTACTGGGTTATACGGGTTTAAGTTTGCTAAATCGTCTGCTCTGACGAATGACTTTCTTACTTAATTTCGTATAATTGGTCGGTTCTGTTACAGCTGGCATCAGAGCATGGTTTAGCATGTTACTATTCACAAGTGTATTTAAAACAAAAAGGCATTTGACAAATGTGATTTCCAAACTAAAAAGTGTGCCAGCGATCATATCCTTTATGCCCAGTTAAGGACTCTAGGTGGCTTAATTAAGTACTGACTTGGGGTTCTTGCATCATATTTCTCTTTTGTTGCTCATACGGCGTGCTATTGTATGAGTGCCACTTGTTTGAGTGGTAATGTATGGATCATTTGCCTCTACGCCTCGGTAAGTGTGAGTTGTGAGAGCATGATCGGATACACCGCTGATCTAGGGTGAATGCTTATATGATGCTGGAGTAATTACATGTTCTACGCATGTTTTACAAAGGTATCTCATGTGTGGGTATTCCGTCTGTTGAGGCGATGCCGTCAATAGGACGATGGTTCAGGTAGTTACTACCATTATACACGTATCTGGGGATTTGTGCAGAGCGTGTAGATAAAAATTTACTGCTCTTATGCATTCATTGGGAATTGGGCTGAAATGAATCTTCTGCAGGTACATAACAACGTTATTGTGTAGAACGTATTAGATATATAATTGAGAGATCATTTGTATGCCACCGAATTCGTCGCTAGAAATTATTTATTTCATAAGTTTGTGAGAACATACGGCACGTACATACATCATATTACTTGTGCATTTCATTCATGTCACGCATTCCTCCCCTTGTAAATTGATTATCTCATTTTTTATAAAAGTTGTATCACCTAAAATATGTTCCCACGGGGTAATAAAAGAACTTTTGCTACAGATGGCCCGCACGAAGCAGACCACCCGTAAGTCCATCAGAGAAGAGCACCTCGATGTCCGTTGGCCCTAAGGGAGCACCGCACCATGGACACCTTCTTGAGCGAGTTTGGCATGCCAACCTTGCTTTGGAGAGTGCTCCATGATGTGGGGTACCCAGAGGGTCAAGAGCGGGTGTACTCTTGGAATGAGAACCAGTTAGCAAAGGATGGACTTGCAGTGGTAGAGATCATGGTTCCTGCTCTTGGTGATGCTCCAGAGTGGGATGGTTGGCACTTGGAGTTTGAGGGTCGCACTCCTATTGAGGGTGCAGAGGGAGCAGCTTTCCGTGTCATCAGGGATATCATGAGCAGATTTCCTAGTGAGCTTGTAGCAGCTCTAGCTAGCACCTTTCCTAGGGATGATCCTTTTGATGCTATTTGGGTTCAGCCTTAGGGAAGTGCCTTGGTCAGAGGTCTAGCTGAGGGATAGGCTAGCGACAACCATGTTATGAGTGCTATGTTCGCCGCCATCAGAGCATATGAGGGTCTTGAGAGTACCTACTAGACTTTGACTGGCTTACGTGGTCATGATAAGCTCAAGGTGAGAAAGCAGAAGAAAAATCAGGCACGTGCTATAGCTAGTTTGCAGGAGCAGTTGGCTGATATGAGCTTACAACAGAACTAGTCAGTAGAGAGAGGTGATAGAGCTATGCAGCGGGTGCATACGTTGACTCAAGCCAACAACAATGCAGACCGCATGATTGGATAGTTGGTTTAGGAGAGGAATGAAGCCTAGGATGAAAGGGACCTTCTACTACAGAGGGTCGATGAGCTAGAGGAGTACAACATCAACCTGCACGAGGAGTTTCACATGCTCTACAATGGGGTTGGCCCATATGCTCCTCCAGATGCCGCTGGCATGGACATCGACGACGACGATGAGGACGAGCCTGTAGTTTCACCAGGGGGAGATGGTGACGTCTCTGACCCCGACGATGGCCCTAAGGAGTAGGCTAGTTGCCTTGCGCTAGTGTTTAGGTCCTGTCATGATGACCTTTCTTTTGTTGGCATGTAACCTAATGTATCTTGCTTCGAACTTATGAGACTTGGCATGTGATTGGAACTTGGCTAGTAATGCGATATCTGAACACATAAAAGTCCAGTGTATGTATGCTGACAATTTGGTTCTATGGACATGATGTTTGCTTTTGAAGTAATTTATTTAGTGATGTTGTTTTAATTGGGATGCGATTATTGTGCCTCTGTTTTATTGTATGAATTTATTCTCTCCAGTAAATTTAGTTTAGCATAATTTTTCATAGCTTCACTCAATCATTACTTGTTGCTGAAATATACAGATGACAAATACTCACCGTACCACTTATGAGGCCGCTGAGACCGGTGCTAATGGTGCTGGGACCGGTGGTGGTGGTGGAAGCCACGGCAACAACAATGAGCCCCCCCATGAACCGCATTTGCCACCTCCTCCCCCGTTTACCCTAGAGGTGTTCCTCGCATAGTTGCTCGGGAGTCAGCGCAACACGAAACAATCCTAGAAGAACATGGAAGATTTTCTACGTACTATCGCCAACAATGTTCAGCGCGGTAACAATCAGGGTGGTGGCATTGGGGTGAATCAATATAGCAGCTTCAAAGATTTTATGGACACCAGGCCACCAGTGTTCAAGGAAGCAATGGAACCACTCGATGCTAAAGAATGGATCAACACTATGGAAGATAAATTCCGTGTGTTGAGGATGACTGAGGTATTGAAAACTGAGTATGCTGCACATCAGTTGCAAGGACCAGCAAGAATGTGGTGGAAGCACCATCGCACAACCTTCCCTCCAAATGCTTAGATTACATGGAGAGAGTTCGCTGAGGCCTTTCGTGGAGTTTATATTCCACCTGGGCTGACCGAGATGAAGTTGGGAGATTCTTGGCGTTGAATCAGGGCACCAAGACTGTGACGCAATATTTGCATGCCTTCAACAACTTGTGTCATTATGCTCCCGACATGGTTGACACTAATGCTAAGAGAATCACTAGTTTCAAGAGGGGATTCAATCCAAAGATGATGAAGCATGTGGGTACCAACACCCACACCAGATTCAATGACTTTATCAGTGATTGTCTGAAGCAGGAAAAGAACAACAATGCTAGCACCGTAGCCAAGACTCACAAGAGAGCCCTAGAAGGTGGTCCATCCCAAGCAAGAGCACCTGTGGGAGGTCGTCCTCCCTATCATCCATCTGCACCTGGTGCTAGGTTTAGGCCACCTCAGCAGAGAGGTTAGAATTTTAGGGGACCACAGAAGCCTTACAAGATGGTAGTATAGTCTAATAAGGCAGCCGCAACTGTGGTATAGGGCAGTTCTAAGGGAGCTGTGGGATCTACTGGTACAGTAAGGGGACCCTGCTACAATTGTGACCAACCCAACCACTTCTCAAGGTTTTGTCCTTATCCACCGAAGAAGCAGCAGCAGACCTATCCTGCTCGGGTGCATAGTACGACCGTGGATGAGATTCCTAAGGGAGAGCCCGTAACCGCTGGTAAGTTTCCTATCAATGAAAACCGTGCAGTTGTTCTATTTGATTCTGGATCATCGCATTCTTTTATGAGTCAAGCATTTACATAGAAACATGAACAACTATGCATAGAATTGGGTTATGGTTACCATATAAGTTTAGCAGGGGCTGATGTTTTGACCAATCAGATGGTTCGAGGGGCAACCCTTGTATTAGGTAGTAGAAAGTTTTGAGTGAACTTGATAGTTATGCCTGGACTAGTTCTGGATGTCATTATAGGGATGAATTGGATGAAGGATTGGGGAGCAGTTATAGATACAGGGAGTCGGGTACTTACCCTTAAGGATCCCCTAGGTGAGGGTACTTTCCAAGCACCATTGCCTCGAAGAACAGACCTTATAAGTGTGACATGTGCTATTGAAGTCATTCCTATTCATCAGATTCTAGTAGTGTGTGAGTTTCCGGATGTATTCTAGGATAAGCTACCTGGTCTTCCGCCAGATAGGGATATTGAGTTTGGAATTGAGTTACTCCCTGGAATAGCTCTGATTTCAAGGAGACCCTATCAGATGCCTCCGGATGAATTAGTTGAGCTAAAGAAGCAACTAGAAGAGTTATCAAGAAAGGGGTTTATCCGGCCAAGCAAGTCTGAATGGGGGTGTTCTGCCTTGTTTGTGAAGAAGAAGAAAGAGGGCACGTTGAGAATGTGCATGGATTACAGGCCACTTAACGCTGTAACCATCAAGAATAAGTATCCCTTGCCTCATATTGATGTTCTGTTTGACTAGTTAGCCAAGGCTAAGGTGTTCTCAAAGATAGATTTGAGATCTGGTTATCATCAGATCAAGATTAGGCCACAAGATATACCAAAAACCGCATTTTCCACCAGATATGGGTTGTATGAGTATCTTGTCATGTCTTTTGGCTTGACAAATGCTCCTGCATACTTTATGTTTTTTATGAATACAATTTTCATGCCAGAATTGGATAAGTTCATGGTTGTGTTCATTGATGACATTCTGGTGTACTCTGAGAATGAGAAGGATCATGAAGAGCATCTGAGAATTATCTTGACCAGACTTAGAGATCATAAGTTGTATGCTAAGTTTAGGAAATGCGAATTCTGGTTGAAGAAAGTTCCTTTCCTTGGTCACATTCTGTCAGAAAATGGAGTTTTAGTCGATCCAAGTAAGGTGCAAGAAGTTATGGATTGGAAGGCACCGACCATAGTTCCTGAGATTAGAAGTTTCTTAGGATTAGCCGGTTACTACCGTCGTTTTATACTAGACTTCTCGAAGATTGCCAAGCCAATGACAAGTCTGCTACAGAAGGATCACAAGTTCTTATGGACAGAGGAGTGTGAAGCAGCTTTCCACACTTTGCAGAAACTGTTGACCACTGCTCCTGTTCTCGCACAACCAGACATTGAGAAACCATTTGATGTGTTTTACGACACATCGAAAACTAGATTGGGTTGTGTTCTTATGCAAGAAGGGAGAGTCATTGCTTATGCGTCATGTCAATTGAGAAAGCACGAGGGCAACTATCCGACACATGATCTTGAACTTGCTGCAGTTGTGCATGCCCTAAAAATTTGGAGACATTATCTACTTGGTAATGTGTGCAACATTTTCACAGATCACAAGAGTCTCAAGTACATCTTTACCCAACTAGAGCTGAACATGAGACAACGCAGATGGTTGGAATTGATCAAAGATTACAACTTGAATATGCAATATCATCCTGGATAGGCCAATGTAGTGGCAGATGCTTTGAGCAGAAAGTCACATTACTTAAATGTGCAGCCATTACTTGAAGATGGGTTCGATCTGATGCATCCTGCTATGTTACATAGTATTCAGATCAGTTGCTCTTTGGAGAGTAAGATAATAGAAGGCTAGAAAATAGACAAGGGAATATTCCACATCAAAGAGAAAATAAAAGAAAAGTCATCTAAGCACTTTAGAGTGCATGAACAGGGCGTGTTGTGGTTTGATGACCATCTTGTGATTCCCAAGGATCGAGAGCTTAGGAATAAACTTATGGATGAAGCTCACCTTTCTAAGTTATCTATCCATCCGGGAAGTAGTAAGATGTATCAAGAACTAAGACCTCATTATTGGTGGACCAAAATGAAGAAAGAAGTTACAACATATGTTGCCAGATGTGACACATGTTGTAGAGTGAAAGCTATTCATATAAAACCTGCCGGTTTGTTGCAACCTTTGTCCGTACCTAGTTGGAAGTGGGATGATATAAGTATGGATTTTATCTCTGGTTTGCCCACTACTCAAAAGGGACATGATTCGATTTGGGTGATTGTGGATCATCTTACCAAGACCGCTCATTTCTTGCCTGTCAAGATAGAATATTGACCACCTCAATATGCCGAGAAGTATATTGCAGAAATTGTGAGGTTACATGGTATACCAAAGACTATAGTATCTAATAGAGGGCCACAATTCATGGCTCACTTTTGGGAACATTTACACAAAGGCTTGGGAACTAGTTTGATTCGTAGTACCACTTATCATCCTCAGACAGATGGTCAGACTGAATGAGTGAATGCTATTTTGGAGGATATGTTAAGAGCTTGTGTGTTGTCTTCTAGGGGATCATGCGAGTCATGGTTACCATTAGCTGAGTTTGCTTACAATAATAGTTATCAAGAAAGCATCAAGATGGCTCCATTCAAAGCTTTGTATGGCAGAAAATGTAGAACACCACTAAATTGGGTTAAGCCAGGAGATAGAAGGTATTATGGCATTGACTTTGTAGAAGAGGCCAAGAAGAAAATTCATATTATTCAACAAAATATGAAGGCGGCCCAATCACATTAGAAAAGTTATACAGACAGAAGAAGGAGACCCCTTGTGTTTGAAGTTGGTGACTATGTTTATTTGAAGGTCACGCCAATGAAGAAGAAACGGTTTGGAGTCCGAAGAAAGCTTGCCGCTAGATTCGTAGGACCATACAAGATCTTGGAAAGAAGAGGTCTCGTAGCTTATAAGTTAGAGTTACCTGAGACAATGCGCATCGTCTTCCTAGTTTTCCATGTATCACATCTCAAGAAGTGTTTGCGTGTTCCGGAGGAGAATAGAACCTCTAGGCATCCAACTCAAATTAGATTTGGTGTATCGTGAGCAACCGGTCCATGTGTTAGACACTAAAGAACGTGCTACTCGAAATAGTGTGGTGAAAACATACAAAATACAGTGGAATCATCATGATGAGGGAGATGCAACTTGGGAAACGGGAGAATATCTACAAAAAGCTTATGAAGATTTTTATAACAAATGGTTCGTAACCCAAATCTCAGGACGAGATTTTTATAAGGGGGAGGGCTATAACACCCTGGTGTTATGCCAGCATTTAGGCACTGCAAATCATGCATATTGTGCATCATCAAGCATCCTAAGTATCCATGCCTAATCATGTAAATAATAACTGAAACCATGCTTCAAAACGTATGAAACATGAATGTTGCATACACTTGTTTAGAGTTGTTTTTGCCCTAATTATGCTTGCTAGGTTAGTAAAACATGTTTGGCTATAATTGTAAATCATCTAGAATTATTTAGCATAGTTTTTGGAGCAAAGTTTGTATTCAAACGTTTGACAAAATATGCATTTGAAATGCTAAAAATGCCTCTTTTTGCAAATGAGTCAGCTACCCTACTATAAAGCCCTTCATAATCCTTGGTGTCACTTTATTTTCGGTTATGTCGGGTAAGTCTAGCTGAGTACATTCTCGTACTCAGGGTTTTATTCCCACTTGTTGCAGATGGGCAGATGTATTACAGCTACTGTATCACTGCCTTTATCCAACGATGGGTGATGCTTAGGACCATGGGCATGGTCATTCCTTACGTCTCATCTAATGCTTTTGTTGGAGATGATCATTAGCTGGCACTATATTTGAACTCTGTGTGAGTGTGTGTGGTTTTGAACAAATGACTTCTGCTACTTCTATTTGAACTTGTTTTGTAATAACTATGTTTAAACTCTGATGTATCTAAGATGCAAACTTTTATGTAATATGTGATGGTGACCGCTAAACTTATTACGATCTTGGCTGGTATGTGAGTTGGTTTGAAATCCCTCATGATTTCACGGACTACCGGGTTATACGAGCTTAAGTTTGCTAAATTATCTACTCTTGCGGATGATTTTCTTACTTAATTTCATATAATTGGTCGGTTCTGTTACACTAAGCTAACTATTATTTTCTGCAAACAAGGCAGTGGGTTCATCTAACAAGTATGAACTTAGCAACTAAAAATATATCCTTACTCCTACTAACGATTTAACATATATTAAAACAAGGAGCATCCCACTACCCTAAGACTTAGGCTATTCTAAGGCTACAAAAATTACAGTGAGCATATAATAATACAATGAAACTACCATAAAATTTTTAGGTCTAAAGCTATTACCATTTTGCCACCAAAATTCCTACAATTATTTGCTTAACAATATTAAGCATTCTTTAAGCTATTTAATAGTTCCTACTATCAACATATATAAGCATGAACTAACTATACCAACAGATAGAGCAAAATTTCAGGAGTCTCACAAAATTTATTGCACAATTTTGGGACACCTACATGATTTGTTATAATTTACAGAGATCAGCTCAAACTAAATTAGAAAAACATTTGCTAATTCCCTAGAAAAAGGAAAACCAGTTTCTTGCGTGGCCCACACTCATAGCCCACTTGTGATGCAGCGTGCGTGCACACATCCCGCTGACTAGGCCCATGCAACGTAGGCCGGCCCACAACAGAGAGAGAGAGAGAGAGCCCGCGCATGAGGCACTTTTGTGGCTAGCTCCCCGAATTCCTCCCAAACTACACTAGAGTCCTATCACTATTCCTATCACTCACAGCTACTCTCGCTTAACCCTCTAGAATTCTAGAAATTTTCCTACGCACACCCCCAGTGACCCCGCACATGGCGGCGTGGCGAGTGGTGGCATGGAGAAGCTACGCTGGCCACCAGAGGTCCACTCTGGCCCGTTGGTCGGGCCAACACTCATCTAGGGTTCCACTATGTACATCTACCAGCGACACGGGGCTGCGGGACAAGCTAGAGATGGCTATGGTGGTGCGTGGTTGGCCGTGACGATGGTACAGCCACCTCGATGAACTAGAGCTGCTATGGTCCCAACCAGCTATCGTGAGAGCATCAAGGGACTACCATAAGCCAAGCCACAGGTTAGAGCGGAGAGAGATGGAGGGAGGTCAGCCGTGTGGCCAAACCGTGCGGTGGCATACCGTGGTGGCACGGTCGTGTCAGTGGCGAAGTAGAGGCGGTAACAACTAGACTAGGGTGCAAAGGGCTAAGAGGAGAGCAAGGTGAATGTAGTGGTGCAAGTAGTTGGGCTTGGGTGGAGGAATGGAAGTCTACCCTTGGTCATGGCCGAGGCATGACCTTAACGGCATGCCAATGGAAAGGAGCCAAATTGGCGCTTGGCCGGGGCATCATCATGGCTGTGTGGGGTCAGGCAGTGAGAAGATGGGAGGGCAAAGGTGCAGATAGGCGGAATTGAGTAGAGGTGACCGCTCTCTAGCTCGCACGTGGGCGCAGCTCGACGGTGGCAGAGAGATAAGAAATAGAGAGAGGGCAGTGGGTTACGGCCAGTGGCTCGGCGTGTGCGCGCCTTGGCTAGATGTGGTTGGCACGACCATGGAGACCCACATCTAGACACTAGTAGATAGGTGCGCACATTCACAACCGACATGGCCCGTGCGCCGTAGTGCCATCAATGGCATGGCGATGGCAAACACGGCCATGTGCGCGCGGCATCAAACTAGGCCAGAGGCATAGCACAAGGATGACATGACGGTAGTGGCAGCAGCTATGTCACAATGCACGGTGGGCTGGTAGCATGACAGCGCATGGGATAGGGGCAGCGCCACACGGTCACTTGAGCAGCAGCAGTGGCCCCACACCGCAGCGCCCCCGATGGACTGGATGGCCGACAAGGCTAGCCAAGCACGGACAATGCGTGGGTGCGCTCAAGACGCACCGACACAATGATGTCGTGCCCCTGAGGCATGATGACCATGCCCACTCGAGGAAACTTGTCGAGGACGTGTTGTGCATGGTTTTTAAAGCTCTCACCATGACTAAACCGCTACTACAAAACCTAAATGGTCTTAGCTACACTCAAGATGGTATATGATACTACCAAATCATGCTATAACACTACACCACCCCTTAACCCAATCTCTCAAAATAATTTGCTAAACATAGCAATGTCTAGCTGTTGACTAACTTGGAAAATTTTCTAAGTTTTTGAGCTGAACTTGATTTCAATTTGCAATTTATAGGCTAGTAGAAATATTAGTTAGTAATATCATTTTTCAACAGCAAGTATTTCCCTGCCATCTACAAAGTTCATATTTTAAACTTTATTTAAGTGTCACATGTGTGTTCTATAGTGCTTTTGTTCAATAAAAATTAGTTTACAACCCTACTTGTTAACTGTATGAGTTATGGAGTATCTTTTTGTTTAATACATTTATTGATCGTTTTAATTGTAATGCTTCATCTATGCACTCCATCACATGCACTAACACATAAATATGATGCTCATGATGTGTCTTAGTAAATGATTTAGGGTGTAACACTGAGAGTGTTACATGGAGCCACAACTACCGCTATCTCTGTCGCTGAAGCCTTAAGTGTGAGAGTGACTATCAGAGGTGGCTCGGATGAAGCAACGGAAGACGGGACCATCTCGGTAGTCCCTGTGACTAGAGTGGCTGTGGTAGGAGCAAGGTCTCAGAACTCAAGAGGTGTAGGCTATCCTATGAGCTCACTAAAAATAGCATCCAAACTCCCGAAGACTAGAGTGTGAAAGCTCTAGTTTGGTTTTGGTGAATTGATGAAACCCTAAGTGCTAACCTAGTTTATCAAAGTGATTATGAGATAGGTGTCACATTCCTAGTGGTGAAGCAAATGAAGATCATGACATGATGATGGTGATGCCATGGTGATGATCAAGTGCTTGGACTTGGAAAAGAAGAAAGAGAAAAACAAAAAGCTCAAGGAAAAGGTGAAATTGATAGGAGCTTTTTGGTTTAGTGATCGAGACACTTAGCGAGTGTGATCACATTTAGGATCGATAGTTGTACTATTAAGAGGGGTGAAACTCATATCGAAATGCGGTTATCAAAGTGCCACTAGATGCTCTAACTCATTGAATATGCATTTAGGATCCAGTAGAAAGCTAACACCCTTGAAAATGTTTGTGAAAATATGCTAACACATATGCACAAGGTGATACACTTGGTGGTTGGCACATTTGAGCAAGGGTGGAGAAGATGGTGAAGTAAAGGAGCTGATAGTCACTATCAAACAGTGACCGGATGCTGGTCACGTGGTGACCAGACTCGGGGGAGCAGCGTCCGGTCATTTATAAAAATCAGTGGAGTGCTCGGGCTAACCAGAGCAGGTGACCAAACTCTAGCTGAACACTATTCTGCGTCCGGTCCTGCTGATGTGGCAACGCATAGAAAAGAGGTTGAGTGACCAGACACGTCCGGTCATGAATTTTTGCCTCTGGAACCTTACTAGAAGTGATCGGACACCAGGCGAGGGTGTGTCCAGTCCTACATTGTAGTGCATCTGGTCGCAACTTATCACATGGCACAAAGCTAACTAACCGTTGAAATCGCATGGATGAGGTTAAACCGAGCGGCCACGTGGCGCGCATCACGTGACTGGACGCTGGGTGGCTTGCGTCCAGTCACCTCGACTAGTGTGTCTAGTCAGTACATAGTGGGGTGCTCTGTGAGCCCAATGGCTCTATTTATTGGGGGCTCTATTTAAAGGCATGTGGTGGGCTTTATCTCAAACTCTTGTCCATTTGCATTGATATAGCAACCTTATGAGCTTAGCCAAAGTCCTCACACTCATCTCCATCTTTGATTCATCATCTTTGTGAGATTGGGAGAGAATCCTAGTGCATTGTTTGAGTGTTTGCATCTAGAGGCACTTGGCATCCATGTTTTTGCTATGGGTTTGGCTTGTTACTCTTGGTGGTTGCTACCACTTAGACAGCTTAGAGCAGTGAGGATTGTCAAGCAGAGGTTGGTGATTGTCTCCGGCTCCGATCGTGGTGATTGTGAGGGGTTCTTGACCTTTCCCCGATGGAGAGCCAAAAGGTGCTCTAGTAAATTTCTCATGGCTTGTGTGATCCTTATCTTGTGTTGGTTGTGTGGCACCCTATTGAGGGTTTGGCATGTGATGCCAATTAGCGCGTGAACCTCCAAGTGACTGAATCACCACAACGAGGACTAGCTTGCCAGCAAGCAAGTGAACCTTGATAAAAAATCATTGTGTCATCATTTGATTCTGAGGTGATTGGTCTTCATTGGTATTCATTCTTGTGATGGATTGGTTCATTCCTCAACTCGACAGTATAACCATCTTGCTCTCTCTCTTTACATTATCACAAACTAGTTGTCAAGCTCTTTAGTATAGCTAGTCGTGAGAGCTTGTTAGTTTGGTTAGTGTGGCTCTTTAGTTAGCCTTTAAGAGCACACTAACTTAGTGTTGTGACATAGACATTGTGTGGATAGAGACTATAGAAACTAGAATTATGGTAGGTGGCTTGCATTTTTAGTAGGCTAGCGCAACACTTGCTTCGCCTTATATTTGTCTAATCGGTTTGCTAAGTGTTGTTGTAGAAATTTTTAATAGGCTATTCACCCCCTCTAGCCATTAGGACCTTTCAAGTGGTATCAGAGCCATGGTCACTGTGATTTGAGGCTTAACAACCTTTTGTGTCAAAATGGCTCAAATCAACAACACTAAGAAGCCACCTCAATTTGATGGCTCCAACTATCCCTATTGGAAGGCCAAGATGACAATATATATCAAGTCAATCAATAGGAAGGTTTGGAAGGTAGTGGAGACCAAGATTGAGATTGATGATGAAGAGGCTCCCACCATCGCTGAAGAGATGCTACTCCAAAATAATGACATTGCTCTTAGTGCCATCCATGATGCTTTGGATGAGAGAACATTTGAGCAAATCAAGAACATTGAGAGAGCTCATGAGGCAAGGAAGAAGTTGAAAGAATCATTTGAAGGCACTCAAGCCGTGAAGGGTGCAAAGGCTATATTCTCAAGGAGAAGTTTGCAAGCTTCAAGATAAAGGAGGATGAGAGTGTGCCAGAGATGTTCCATAGGCTTTAAGTGCTTGTCAATGATCTCAAAGCACTTAGAGAAGAGGTGAAGGATAAGGACTTCGCCCATAAGTTCTTGAGATGCTTACCTTCAAGATTTGGCACATTGGTCACTATTCTAGTGAGGAGTGGTTTGGACACCATGACACCGAATCAAGTGTTGGGAGATATAATGACCGATGATACATATAGAGATGATGATGAGAAGGAAGAAAAGAAGGAGAAGAAGGATGAGAAGAAGAAGAGTGTGGCATTCAAGGCCACATCATCAAAGGGCAAGGCAAAGCAAGAATCATCAAATGAAGATGAAGACTTGAGCTTTGATGAGATGGATGATGAGAAGATGGCTCTCTTTGTCAAGAGATTTGGCAAGTTCATAACAAAGACACTACTACAAAAACAAATTTGCGCAACGTTGCGATAACGCTCTCCACGGTGGGCTCCTATTTTTGCCCGCTGCGGTAAATCCCACGATTTACCGCGGCGGGCATTTTTTATTTACTGAGGCGGACACTTTTGCCCGCCACAGTAAATCAATTTACCATGGTGGACCTCTTAATATGCCCACCACGGAAAATACCTATTTTCCATGGCGGGCATATTAAGAGGTCCACCACGGTAAATCGATTTACCGCGGCAGGCATCCTATAAAGCCCGCCTCGGTTAAGTCTGAGGCCCAATAGGCCCAGGGCGAGGCCCATAGTGGGTACTGGTATAAAATGAACAATTAGGGTTTTAGTCCTCTTACCTCTCATTCCCCTCCACCGCCCTACTTGCAACAGGTCCTTGTCTAGATTCATCCACTCCTCTTCCCCTTTGTCTTCGTCCGCTCCGCCCCTTTTCCCCTTCTTGTCATCGCAACCGCTGCCCATCTAGGGCTTGGATTGGCCTTCCCCCACTGCTGGTGGTAGGCAAGGAACCCCTTCCGCACTTTGCTCCGATGGATTTGCTCGTTCCGTTTGTCTCTAGTAGAATCTGTTCGCCTACCGGTGCCTCGAATCCATTTATCTCCAGAGCAGCGATGGAGCACTAATACTTACAATTTTCCGATGGCTTGTCATGTTCCCAGGTGGATGTGCCCTTGACTGCCCAGCGCCCACCCGCTCGCCCACCTTCCCGCAGCAGCAATGGACGATGGGGACCTGGATTTGTCCAACCCAGACACGTACCTGTGCCCAACGCTCGGCACCGACCCGCCTAGCAGCTGCTCCATGGACAGCTACTTCGACAAGATCCTCAAGGACACGGAGCACCATGCCTGCACGCCGCCGTGCCTGGTATCTCTCTCTCCCTCTCTCTCCCACCCTCTCTCTCCTCTCAGTACCTCCCTCATCTCTCTCTCGTAGGCGAGGAGCTGCGTGGCGCGTAGGGACGGGTGATCCACACGGTGGTAGATCCAGGTGGCCACGTCGAGTCCCTACAATGTGGATCCACACGGCGGCGGATCTAGGGCGGCCGCTTCTACTCCCTGCTCCCATGACATGGATCCACACGGCGACGACACAGATCCACGGCGAGACGGCCCCAACCTATGGCAATGGCGTAGATCCTACGAGGATGACCTCCCCGGTGGCAGATCTAGCAAGGTGGAGACCTCGGCGGCGGATCCAGTGAGGTGCGGTGGCGCCAGTATTGGGTTGTGAATGGGCTCATCGGTGGGTTCCTAGGTTTTTTTTGTTTTTTTAATGTTTAACCACGGCGGGCATCCTAATGTGCCCGCTGTAGGAACTCGATTAACTGCAGCGGGCAAAGCGATCCGCCACGGGAAGGCCACGATTTACTATGACCTTTTCATGTTGGCGGATGCGTTTGCCCGCTGCGCAAAAGCAAATTCACCTACCGCGGAAAACGTTTCTGTAGTAGTGAGAAAGGATACCATGCTAGAAGAAAGAAATCTTCATCCAAGAACAAGGAAGAGTCAAGAAGGTGCTTCAAATGTGGAAGCAAAGATCATCTTGTTGCTCAATGCCCATACAATAGTGATAATGTTGATGACAATAAGAAGAACAAGAAGGACAAGAAGAAAAATAAAGAGAAGAAGGACAAGATGACCTTCAAGAAGAAGAAGAAGGGTGGTTCATATGTGGTCACTTGGGATAGTGATGCTTCCTCAAGTGATGATGATGATAGTGATGATGACAAGACCACCAAGAAGGAACTTTCAAGCTGTCGAGGACCAATAGTAGGGTATCCCAGAAGGTGGAACCAATAACCACCGAACGTGAAAAACTTCTAGATGCATAAGGGCGCCATGTCATCCCTTGTTCGAGTGACAGGAGTTTGGTTCCGCCTCGCCCGACACCTTTGGGATGGGCTCGGTCTCTCCTGAGGGCCGAGGGATAAACTCCGTCTCGCCCGACGCCTTGAGGGCGGGCTCAGTCTCACCCGAGGGCTGAGGGATGAATTCCGTCTTGCCCGATCCTGGAGGGGCAGGGTCAGCCTCACCCGACGCCTTTGTGGGATAACCCTGCCTCGCCTAAAGGCTCAAGGCTAATCTCCGTCTCGCCCGACGCCTATAGGGCGGGCTCGGTCTCGCCCGAAGGCTAAGGGATGGATTCCGCATCGCTCGATCTTGGAGGGATAGGTTTAGTCTCACCCAAGAGATAGGGATTGGTCTCCATCTCACCCGACGGCCCAGAACGAGCCTCGCCCTGATCGATATCTGTCCCTCATAATGATGGGTACAGGACGAGATAAGACGTTTGGGTCAACCATGACTCCAACGACCATACCCTATGCCCTGGTAGGAAAAAGACTGCCAGGGAATGACAGGACTGATGCTTTAGACCCTTCTGGGCGCCACAGAGCCCAAAAGGTATTACAGGTGCGTGCACCTCACCCTATAGAGTTGTAGGCGCCGCCTTCAGCTCTGGGACATGGAACCCAGCGAAGATATACGACAACCGCTACGCTCCAAGAATGGATTTGCTATCTCCACGAACGACGGATATTCCATCACCACACTGTGGACCCGAGGGAGCGGCGCCCTCTTCCCGACCCCTTAGGTCCTCCTAGTCAGAAGGCCTTGGCCACGGCGCTACACCGGACCCCAACCCCGAATTCTCCCAACAAGGAATCATGGGAACCAGAAGGCATGTGGAGCAAGGCTGGGGGGAGGCTCATAAGTCAAAACCACCTTACTATAGCCCATACCCTGCGTAGGGCAGCATTCTGTGACTAACCTGACATCCTACTGAGACATCGACAACATGGTAAGCACTTATCTTCCTTCACACTCATCAGAATTGAGGACCTAGCCAGGTAGACATGAGCCACAAGACTAAGTAGAGTATGCATCCTGGAACCCTCACCCTTGTAAAGCTAGCCCCTTCATCTATAAAAGGGGATGCGCTTCCTCCATCAAGGAGACGGAAAAAAGAGGACCGAACAATAGAACGCACTCATACACACATTCAAGCAGCTACGAAGCTCCTGACCACCTTTCAATCCTTCCATCAGAGACTTGGGACCAGTCCCTCTCTCGGCAGTTTGTATCCCTTACTATAGACCGTTCACGGTGCTAATAACACAAGCAGCAACAAACTGGACGTAGGGACATTCCACCCGAACCAGTATAAATCCTGTGTCCTTTAGCGCACCATCTGAGCCTAACGCGCATTACTATAAATTTACTTGCCGGTGCTTATATGAAACACCGACAGTTGGCGCGCCAGGTAGGGGCTTTGCACGTTCCAAATCAGGTCTCGGATGGCCACCCACGCAATCACCTGGGCCCCGGGCGCACACATGCGTTTCGGCGACCTGGATTTCATCATCACATTAGGAGGAGAGCTGGCACTGACTCACTCAGCCGCCCCATCTCCCCCTTCCATCAACCTCAGCCGTCTCAGGCTTGAGGGCCCACCAGGCAACTCCCGGGGAGTCCCGTCACCCAAGGAGGCCTCTCACAACGCCACCATGTGTCCGGAAGGGTCCGTATGGAGCGCCCCGACAGCGTTTCTGTTCGGTCTCTGCAACATTGCGGCAACCGCTGGCCGCCTTCTGGCGCTACGTGTGGTTCAACCACCCACGGACATTGAGTTCATGGGGGCGATTGAGCGAGATACGGAGACCCTCTACGAGCTCCTCAACGAGGAGCCTGTATCGCTCTCCAGCTCAGATTCCAGTAGGGGGAGCCACCACCCTTCCCGGGAATGCTACATGACGCAGACCCATGAGGGTCACGTCGAAAGTGCCTCCAGGGAAGAGGCCACCCCTACAAACAATCCTGACAGCAGATCCGGGGAAGGGGGGACAGGCCCATCTCACCTAAGGATGGAGCAGCTAAGGGCTCGTCAGCAAGAGATCGATGAGGTCAGGCGAGGGCTCGCACGGGAATACGCGGACATCAATCGCAAGATTGAACGCCGCAAAGACGGGGGGCGCGCGCGCGCCACAGCCCGCACCGTACATCAAAGGATCCTCACCGATGATGGGGCCTTTCCTCACTTTCCTCGAGCCAGCCAGAACATCGCCGCAGCAACCGCCTTGCTGCATGGCCTCCCGGAGGCCGCGACGTTCGAGGATCAACGCGCTTATTGGGAGATACGCACGTTGCTCGAGCGTGCAGCAGCACAGCAGGCGGAAAGTTCGTTGTCTCAACAATGCGAACCCGACACCAGCCAGCGCGCGCCCTCAGTGCGTCCCACCAAGGACGCATCCGTACACCAAATGCCGCCAGCCGGCGGGTAGCCCTCCGTCATCCCTATACATCAACGCCTCGGCTGTGGCCATGACGTACGCAGCATCATCGACGCCCGGAGACGTGCCCATGGCGACGAGGGAGAAGCAGTGCGCCGCGGCTATCATCCCCGGCGTGGCGGGCACTACGACAGCAACGAGGACCGAAGCCCGAGCCCTGTCCTGCTAGGCCCTCAGGCCTTTGGCCGGCACATCTTCAACGCTATGTTCCCTCTAAGGTATCGACTGCCTACGAACATTCCTAAATATTCTGGCGAAACAAATCCCGGGCTTTGGCTCGAAGACTACCGGCTTGCATGTCAGGCTGGTGGTGCGAGTGATGATAACTTCATTATTCGCAATCTCCCGTTGTTCTTGGCCGACTCGGCACGAGCATGGCTGGAGCACCTACCGTCCAATGCTATTCAGAGTTGGGCAGATCTAACTAAGATCTTCGTGGGTAATTTCTAGGGCACGTATAAACACCCTGGAAACCCATGGGACCTCAAGAACTGCCATCAGAAGGCCGATGAAACCCTCCGCGGGTACATCCGGCGCTTTTCCTGACAGTGCAATGAGCTCCCGAACGTCGCCGATGCTGACATGATAGGAGCCTTTCTGTCCGGAACAACCTACGAATCCCTGGTCCACAAGCTAGGACATAGGGGCCCGTGAACTACCAAGGAACTCCTGGACATCGCCACCAGTCACGCCTCTGGAGAAGAGGCGGTCGGAGCCATCTTTGATCGCTCCAACAGAAAGACAAGGCAGGACGAGGACGCCAGCGAAGGCGCCTCCAACCGTCCTGCCAAAGGGAAAAATAAGAAGCAACGGAGCGACAACTCACTCGTGGCCGCTGCCGACCGCAAGGGTGGCCAGAAGCCCGTGGAGGGCACTCCGAACCACTTCGAGAAAATGCTCGAGGGGCCATGCCCAAACCATGCCTTCCCAGCCAAGCACCTATACAAGGAATGCGGCCTTATGCGCAAATACTTGGCTGGGGGCCTGAACAAGGAGGAGCAGGGGAAGGAGCCTGTTCCCACCACTAACGACATGGAGGAGAAGGACGACACCTTCCCAACTCTGACCGATGCCCTCATGATCTTTGGAGGATCAACGGCCTACGACTCCAGGCGCCACCAGAAGGTCGCACATCGAGAAGTCTATACCGCTAGACCGGCCACGCTAGCTTTTCTCTGGTGGTCGGAATCCGCCATAACCTTCGACCGGACCGACCATCTGGATGCCGTCCCACACCCGGGAAGGTATCCGCTTGTCGTCGACCCGATCGTCGGTCCAAAGCGGCTCACTAAGGTATTGATGGATGGGGGCAGCGGCCTCAACATCATGTACGCCAAGACGCTCGACGAGATGGGCATCGACTGAACGCACCTCCGTCCCATCCGAGCACCTTTCCATGGCGTCGTGCCTGGAAGGCAAGCCGTGCCACTAGGGCAGATTGACCTGCCCGTCACTTTTGGGGATCGATCCAATTACCGGACTGAGACCCTCACCTTCGATGTAGTGGGGTTCTCGGGGACTTTCCACGCCATTCTGGGGCAACCATGTTACGCGAAGTTCATGGCCGTACCCAATTACACATACCTGAAGCTGAAGATGCTGGGCCCCCGTGGGATCATCACCATCGGCACCTCCTTCCAGCGCGCTTACAAGTGCGAGGTCGAATGCTGCGGACACGCATCCATGGTCATCGCATCCGAAGAGCTTGCCACCCTCAGGGAGGAGGTCATTGAAGGGACACCCGACGCAAAGAAGTCATCTAGATCGTTCGAATCGACAGAGGGCTCCAGGGACGTCCTCTTGGATCCCAGTAGCTCCGAGGGCAAAAAAGTCTGAATCAGGACCGCGCTCTCCTCCGCATAGGAAAGCGCGCTCGTCGACTTCCTCCGCGCCAACAAGGACATCTTTGTGTGGAAACCCTCAGATATGCTAGGCATCCCGAGGGAGGTCGCCGATCATACTCTCCAAATCCTCCCGGGCTCCAAGCTGGTGAAACAACGCCTGCGCCGCTTCGACGAGGAGAAATGTAGGGCCATCAGCGAGGAGATAGCCAAACTACTGGTCACAGGATTCATTAAGGAAGTATACCACCCAGAGTGGTTAGCAAATCCTGTTCTTGTTTGGAAAAAGAGCGGGAAATGGAGAATGTGTGTTGATTATACTGGCCTCAACAAAGTGTGTCCAAAGGATCCATTTCCTTTGCCACGAATAGACCAAATAGTCGATTCCACCTCGGGGTGCGAAACCCTCTGTTTCCTGGACGCATACTCAGGCTACCATCAAATCGCGATGAAAGAATCCGACCAGCTCGCGACATCTTTTATCACACCCTTTGGATCATTTTGCTACGTTTCAATGCCGTTTGGTCTGAAGAACGCTGGGGCAACGTACCAGCACTGTATGCTTAGTTGCTTCGGAGACCTCATCGGGCGAACCGTTGAGGCCTATGTCGACAACATCGTAGTCAAATCCAAGCGGGCTGACCACCTTGTCGCCGACCTCGAACGCACCTTTGTGAAACTCCGGGCGAACGGCATCAAGCTCAATCCCAAAAATGTGTTTTCGGGGTCCCGAGGGGCATGCTGCTCGTCTTCATCGTCTCCGAGCGTGGCATCGAAGCCAACCCAGAGAAGATATCAGCCATCACGAGGATGGGCCCGATCCAAAACATAAAGGGGTTCAGCGGATCACCGGGTGCCTTGCCACCCTCAGCCGATTCATTTCACACCTCGGCAAACGAGGACTCCCCCTTTATCGACTCCTGAAGAAAACTGACCGCTTCGAGTGGACAGCCGAGGCTCAGGAGGCACTTGACATGGTTAAATGATTTTTAACTAAGCCACCGGTCCTAGTTCCTCCATGCGATGGAGAATCTCTCCTACTATATATATCGGCCACCACCCAAGTGGTTAGCTCTACCTTAATAGTAGAGCGAGAGGAAGAGGGGCATGCCTTCAAGGTGCAGCGCCCTGTATATTTCATTAGCGAGGTGTTATCCGACTCCAAAACCCGCTACTCCCAGATCCAGAAACTCCTCTACACCGTCCTCATCACCAAAAGGAAGCTACGCCACTACTTCGAGTCACACCCCATGATAGTAGTGACGTCGTTCCCCCTTAGTGAGGTCGTTCGTAGCCATGACGCTACGGGAAGAACCGCAAAGTGGGCACTCGAGTTGATGGATCAGGGCATTTCTTATGTCCCCCGAACGGCGATCAAATCTTAGGCACTAGCTGACTTCATCGCGGAGTGGACCGAGGTCCAGATGCCACTAGCAGCCATCGATTAAGAGTACTGGATAATGTACTTCGACGGATCGCTGATGAAGAAGGGCGCCGGAGCAGGACTAGTCTTTGTATCCCCCCTCGGGGTGCACATGAGGTACATGGTTCGGCTTCATTTTCCCTCATCAAACAATACTGCAGAATACGAAGCGCTCATCAACGGCCTACGAATCGCCATCGAGCTAGGCATCCGATGCCTCGACGTTAGGGGCGACTCTTAGCTGATCGTCAACCAGGTCATGAAAGAATCAGGCTGCCACGATACCAAGATGGAGGCATACTGTCAAGAGGTCCGACGCCTAGAGGACAAATTCGACGGCCTCGAACTCAATCATATCCCCAGGCGCCTCAACAAAGCGGCCGACACACTCGCAAAAGCAGCATCCAGCCGAGAGCCAGTTCCAACAGGCGTCTTCGCCAGTGACCAACACAAACCCTCGGTACGCTACGCGGGGTCAGAACAAGCCAATGGTGGCCGTTCTAGTCCGACCCCCAAGGCCGATCCGCCAACTGTTCCTCCCGACCCCGAGGTCATGGAGCTTGAAGAAGACCCAGCAATGGAGTCCGATCCTCCCAATGACTAGAGAACGCTTTACCTCGACTATCTCCTCCACGACATACAACCAATCGACAAAACAGAAGCCCGACGGCTCGCGCGACGCGCCAAATCCTTTGTTCTTGTAGAGGGCGAACTCTACAAATGGAGTCACATCGGAATTCTGCAACTTTGTATCCCTGGCGAACAAGGAAAACTCCTACTGAGCGACATCCACGGTGGAGCATGCGGTCACCATGCCGCACCAAGAACCTTGGTTAGGAAGGCATTCCGACAGGGTTTCTATTGGCCCACCACAGTAGCCAATGCCGAGCAAATTGTACGAACCTGCAAAGGGTGCCAATACTACGCTCGGCAAACACACCTCCCGGCCCAGGCTCTCCAAATGATCCCCATCACGTGGCCCTTCGCGGTCTGGGGGCTTGACCTGGTTGGGCCACTTAAAAAGGCGCCCGGGGGCTTTACCCACCTGCTTGTCACCATAGACAAGTTCACAAAATGGATTGAAGCTCGGCCAATATCCACAATCAAATCCGAGCAAGCTGTGCTGTTCTTTCTCGACATCATCCATCGCTTTGGAATACCGAACTCCATCATCACAGACAACGGCACGTAGTTCACCAGTAGGAAATTCGTTCGTTTCTATGATGAACAACACATCCGAATCGATTGGGCAGCCGTCGCGCACCCCCGGACAAACGGACAGGTCAAGCGCGCAAACGGCATGCTTCTTCAAGGCCTCAAACCCAGAATTTTCAACCGGTTGAACAAGTTTAGCGCGTGTTGGCTCACTGAGCTCCCAGCTGTGCTCTGGAGCCTAAGAATGACTCCTAGCTGGGCCACCGGCTACACACCCTTCTTCATGATCTACGGTTCCGAGGCCATTCTCCCGACGGACCTCGACTATGGAGCACCAAGAATTAGAGCATATGACGAACAGGGAGCCAAGGCATCTCACCAAGACACCATGGACTAGCTGGATGAGGCCCATGACATCGCCCTCCTCCATTCAGCTAAGTACCAGCAAGCGTTACGGCGGTACCACAGCCGACGGGTGTGGGGTCGAGCCTTCAACGTCGGAGACCTCGTCCTCCGTCTTGTGCAGAGCAACAAGGATCGCCACAAGCTCTCCCCGCCCTGGGAAGGGCCCTACATCATCGCAGAAATACTTTGCCCAGGCGCCTACTAGTTGAAAACCATCAAAGGTGAGGTCTTCACCAACGCCTGGAACATTGAGCAGCTATGTCGTTTCTATCCTTAAAATAAGCTTACACTTTTCCTTATCAGTTTTTGTCTTAACAGAACCCCGATCCTTAGTGACTTCTGACCCCTACAAATCGTGAGGGGTCAGACCTCACTCGGGGGCTGGCATGTGATCGTAACATATGTCATGTGTAATACAAGTATTACGCTTGCAAAAAAATCCCTGTGTTATACTTACAAACATTCTCTAAGTTTTCCATTCGCCTCGTAAACGAGTCTCGAGGGCTAAGATCTTGGGAACCAATTCTGAATACAACTGGTAGGACTACGAGACACCCATGCCCCAGCGGCTGCAACCTCTTTGCTCACCAGTTCAATCAGAATTAGTTCGCCCACGTTCCTAGCTTCTTATGACTTAGACCATGAGAAGAGTTGGAAAGCGCTAAAATGACTTGCCATAAGCAAAGGATGTAATTTTGTTCATTTTTTGCACAAATTCACCACTTACAAAGTGATGTCATTACAAAAAGGAACAATATACTCAGAGGATTGTTTACTCGGGGGCTTCCCCACAACGTTATTTCATTACAGTCTTAGCTCAGCTCTACCACAAGTGCTACTGCGGTCGCCGCACCATGCTCTCCATCGGTGACGTCCGGGGCATGTACATGGGCCAGCTCGTCTACTGCGGTCACCGTGCCACGCTCTCCATCGGCGACATCTTTGCTGGATCCTCGAAGGCGCCACCATCTACGACGCCTCCGCCGGAGCATCCGGGGACTACGCCATCGTCGTCAGCCGCGACCCCGGCAGCAACGCCACCGCCATGATGTCTGGGGACTATGCCATCATCCCCAGCCATAACCCTAACAACAGCATATGGGTAGGAAACGCCTCCCGCCAAGGGAGGAGCACAGCGAACGACGGCGTAGTCAACGACGTACAACGCCCACCGACGCCTCCTTTCCTTCAGCAGCAGCGACTCCTCAGCAAGGGCCGCACGCACCATCTCATCTACGTTGGATAACCTCTGGCTCGACATCACGCACCAGACTCATGAGCAAGTTTGTAAGTTCTCTATCTCTCTCTGGCATTACTCTTCCTCACTCAGGAACTGCCACGACGCATGGACGCGTTCGGCGGAAAGGAAGAAGAAGGAGAGATAGCGGCTCGGAGGCAGAAGGGGAGGTGGGATGAGAACTCCTCTCCCCCTCCCTATTTAAAGAGGAGGCGCTGTAACTAAGGAAAGGCGAAAGGTCGGACGAAAAACCCTCTCCCTTCCCCTTTTTTAATACGCAATCAATGCTGATTGATATCTGAGGGGACGCGCCAGAAGTGACGGGACAAACCCCGGTCTACGAGGCGTTCCTCTTTGGTCAAACTGAACACTACCTGGGTATGGCCCGCCACTGACCCGCTCCGGACACGGCGATTAAGGCACCCACATAGGTAGACAACTTTTTGCCTCCCCATGCAGGACCACGGACGACCCAACGACGGGACCTTTTAGATCTCCTGGGTCGACCGTTCGGCCTAGAAGACACGACGAACGAATGACCAAAGAAAGATAAGCCTCTCAGCTTTCTCACTTTATGCGCTAAAATTCGTTCGCAAGATTCCGACCCCGTCAAATAGCAGGGACACGAACATCACTCGGGGGCTGCCGAGGATGACTACCAGTCTAGACATCCTCTTCACCCAACCCCTCCATACACTTGAAACTAAGGGCGCGACATACAGGCACAAAGCTTTGAGTAAAACTAGACGAACTAGCAAAACCTACGCCCCGATAGCTACGGTGTTTCTGTTCACCAGAAAAATCCTACTCAACGCCCCTCGCGTCTCTAGTTTCGACGTCTGCCTTCTCAAGGAAGGGATCGGAGGGGTCCGCCTATAGAATCTCCCCCAAAGGAGAAGCTGTCAGGCTTCCCAAGTTAATCGAACAGCTCAGATCGTCACCAAGACACGAAAACAAAGAATGGCAATTCTTACACAGGTTTTTCCAACCTCGTCACAAACATCAGGGCCCGAACCCATCTGGTAGGAGCTTTTCCGCCACTCATATCACCAAGGTAACGTTACCGACCCCGCCTTTATTTTCAATTAAATCTTGCATTCAAAACATTTCATATGCAAAAAATTGCATCCCAACGATTCATGTCGCACCACGAAACGGCTGTCGCCTCATTCGATAGAGGCAACCACAGGCTGAGGTTCAAAGGTCGGTCCGCGAAGGGCTCGAGGCCTCCTCACGCCGAACAGAGCCAAGGAGAGATAACCGAGACAAGCCCCAGCGGCCCTGCCCGACCCCGCTCAGAAGCGAACCGGGACGTCTCGACCTTCTCTCGTTCGATTCTAACCTCGAGCCAAACCCACAGAATCTCCATCGAGGAGAGGCCATCGGGCCCCCTGAGCTTATCGAACGACTCAGGCATCTGCCGGGAGGCGGGTTAAGAAGTTGTGGAGTGCCACCAGAGGGCTCTGCCAACCCCATCAGCAAATGATGGACCCGGATTCCACACGAACGTACCCGTTAGCGAGCTCATTGAGCGCGGTACTCAAGCCATCGAGGCAAGTGTCGTTCACTCAGCCCCTCCGATTGCAAAAACCGAGGATGGGGTAACACGCAAAAAACGGCCAACCCCTATTAGACCCTAACAAGGCTCGGGGGCTCGGGCCAAACAATGTAGGGACATAGGTTCAAAGGCCCCACCTTGCCAAGCCCATAGAGTCCCCAGTTGGGATTTCTGTTGGAAGACAGGGGGGGATTATTGCGATGACATCCATTGTCACCAAAACCACGATTCCGGTCTCCAGTAACACCCGACCCCAGCAGGTGCAGGGGTCGGACCTTACTCGGGGGCTGTTAAGGTACGGCCACCTCCTTTCCTTCCTTCGGAACAATCTCCTCGCATTATAATCAGCGGCATAATTCAGGGGAACATATTGGTAAGACCGTAAAAAATCAAATCGCAAAAAATCAAACAAAACGAAATTAAGACGCAAAAGCACGAAAGGCGTCCAGACTCGAAAAGTACTGACACTTGTCCACATATTACATATAAGCTGTTCTCAAAATTGTTCGATTAATTACTCCCGCGGAGGGAGAACCATTTCTTTCAGACTGTCTGCCAGGTTCTTCGCAAGGGGAGCGACCATCTTCTCCATTTCCTCTAGCTCTTCATCCTCGTAGGTGGACGGAAAGCCTTCGCTCATCACCTTTAGGTTTATTTCCTTCTCATAACGGGCGTGGGCGACGGTGAAGGCCTGGGTAATCCCGGCGTGAAAGGCACTCTCCTCAAGTTGGCCCACCCAAGCCGTGATACCTCTGACACGAGCTGCGAGCGGGCTGGTCTCCACCGGCTCTGTCACATTCAAGGCATTAAGGACCACCCCGACCATAGCTTGTAGAAGATCGTGCTCATCGCTCTCAACCTGAAGGGCCCTTCGCGTATAGGTAGCCTCTTTCTCCAGCTTGGTGGCGACGTTCTCAGCACTCAACCTTCCTTCCACCGCGTCACCAAGCTCCGCCTAGAGAGAGCGGACCACCTCGACGTCCTCGTCCACCTTCTGCTGGAGGGCTGTGGCCCTACTCTCGGCCTTCCGCCGGAGGTCCCGCTTCATCTCTAGCTCCTTCAGGACTTCGCCGGCCTTCTCATTGGCCGTGGCATTCCTCTACAGCAACTCGTCTCGCTCTTTTTGGAGTCTGGCAATCTCCTCTCCATCCAGCTTAGACCTCACCGACAGGTCCTCGAACATCCCGTGCGCCTCCTCCGCATCCTGACGCACCTGGGCCTCCCACTCCTGGACAGTAGCAAGCTGGGCGGCCATGTCTGCTCGCAGCCGGGCCTCCTCGGAAAGGTGATCCCACTCCGCCTTCTGTTCGTGGAGGAATTGGGATTTATTCCAGCTATGAGCAACAAGAATCTGAGGAGGAAGAAGACTGATATCAGAAATGCGTGAACATAGAAACACACGAAGAAAGAAGAAAGTCTAGAAAATACCTGAGTGGTAGGGATAACGATCTCACGGAGGGCTCCTCTAGCCTGGTCCAGGGCGTTCAGCATGGTCGAGATCCCGATGTCAAGACCCTCCCGCTCTATGCTCTCGGAATGATCATCGAGCGAGAAAAGAGCCGACGTCGGGTCCTGAGCAGCCATCCACTGGAGCGGCGGCTCCCCCCGCGCAGGGGAGCGGCTTCCTCCCGATAAAGGGGCCGGTGGCGGCTCCCTCTTGACCCTGTGCGGCACCACCGCTGCACTCGAGGACCCTCCGGCTGGACCCTCCTCTGTCTGGACCGCTTCGGGCGCCACGGGCGGATCCACATGGGCGCCTGGCGGCGCGGATTGCACCACGCCCTCGGGTGCCACCACGACCACGCCCGGCTGATCCTGGCTTGGCGCAGTCACGATCACCTTCACCGGCGGTATGCGGTCCTCGGCCGGCTGTTCCACGCCCACCACGGAAGAAACCGCTCGCTCAGTAACCTCCGCGGGCGTGGGAGCCACCATGGATGCCGTCGGTTTGGCCAATGCGGCCCCAACGTTGGCACCACTCATGCCCGAAACAGGGGTGACTCCAGGCGACGCCGTCTGTCCCGCTTGAAGGGCGAGACTCTTCTTGGGCACCAGCCCCAGGGGGTGACCCGTCCACAAGAACCTACACAAAGGTAATAACCGTTAAGTCAAAATAAAAATGGAAAAAGGATGAAAACAGAGGAATCAAGAGCTTACATTGACATCCTCGGCCGGCGGAAGCGTTTTGGGGACAGATCCCTAGATCCCTGCCCTGACTCGTCCGGATGGGACCGTTTTGTGCCTGCCCCCTGCTCTGGGGTAGGGGGGTTCATCTTGTCAGGCGCGGCGCTGGAGTCGCTCCCCTCCATCATCTCGTCGGGCGCGGCACCGAAGCTGTCCCCCTCCATTGTCTCGCGGGGCACAGCACTGGAGCTGCTCCCCTCCATCACCTCGTAGGGCGCGGCATCAGAGCCGGGCGCGGCTCTGGTGCCACCCTCCTCCACGATCGCCTCAGGGTCGGCGGCAGCAAGCCCGGCATCCCCCGTCCACCGATCCTCGGCCGGCACATCGTGCGAAGCGGCAGACTCGCCGGCCTCCACTGACCTCATCGATTCACTTCCCTCTGCGTGAAAAGCGAAGGGCCCCTGCACGGGTGGGTGGCCACTTGTCAGTGTTTCCTCATCCTCCAGGACGCCCCAATCCATGTCGACGGCTACCTCATCGTCGTCGTCGTCATCATCATCATCGTCGTCATCCTCACTGCTCACGTCCTCTCCCCGATCCCGTGCCTCCTGCTTCAGTCGTTTCGCCTTCTTCATCTCCTTCTTTGCTTTCTTGTCCCGCTCGGCCGCGAGTCGATTCGCCGCCGCCACAACCCTGTCCTTCAGCAGCGGAGCCGGACTATCCTTGAAGACAAGCCCCCTCGGCTAGCCCCAACATCACAAAAGCAAGTATTAAAAAAGGGAGATTCAGGAGAAAGAAAAGAGTGCGGGAGAAGAGGGCTTACGAATTTGAAGAACCTAGGCTCTGGCCGCATTGGAGGATGCCCGGGCACCAGATACACGATGTCGAGGACCATGCTGACGGAATCCTTCGTCGGCTCCGTCGCCTCCTTGACACGCTGCGCCACTTCCGAATAAGGGAGCGCCTCGCCAACGAGCACCGTCCCCTCGAACGATATCCCGAGCATCATCCGATGCAGGGGAAGCACACGCACCATCAGTGGCGCCACCCTCCTCGCGTGGTAGGCGCCGATAATCCCCGTCCCCTTTACACCCCGACCCTTCAGGGCATGGAGGGCGGAGAGAAGGTCGGAGATGTGTTTCTTGTCTTTAGACTGGACGCCCCAGCCCCATGACTCCGGGGCATCCACAATAAGACGTCCGGTGTACTTCGATAGGGTGGCACTCACGTCATCCCTAACATAAAACCACTGCGAATGCCATCCCTTGTTGGATGTCGCCAGACGCATGTATGGGTAACCCTTCGACCGAGTATGGCGCAGATGAATGCTGGCACACCCCATCGGCGCGTTTACTTCTTTCCCCCCAATCTTCCTCTTCGATAGACTAATGCTAAAGAAATACCGCCACAGATCAAAATGGGGGTCGATCCCCAGGAAACCCTCGCACAGGGCAACAAACGCTGCCATATGCTGAATCCCATTGGGAGTTAGATGCTGCAGCTCTACCTCATAGTAATCTAATAGCCCCCGAAGGAATCTATGCGCGGGTACCCCAAATCCCCGCTCATGGAAGATGGCAAAAGAGACGACATACCCTTCAGGCGGCACCGGCTCACCCTCGTCGCCAGGAAGCAACCACTCCTGGACGGCGGACAATGGACGGAGAAGGCCACGGCGGACGAGGCCCTCCAGACGCCGGGAGGTGATGCTTGATCTGCCCCACAACTCCATTAAAGCAGTAGGAGGGAAGGGCAGGCGCGAGCTTGACAGCGGCTGGAACACGAACACAGGCCGGTCGACGGTGGCGATGCGGGTGCGAGCAGCTAGAAAGATTGGTGGTGGATGTTTCAGAACGCAAAGGAAGGGGAGCGAAATACAGAACCCTGGGGGCAAACTCCGTGGTTTTATAGGGGGCGACGGACGCGAGGAGGGCAACCGTCTGCCTCGATCTCTAGGCCTACCACGCACGCCACCGCGTCACGTCGCGGGACACGCGCCCGCAGTCCCTATCCTCTCACCCCAAAATCTCGGCGAACGGTTCACCTTCCCCAAGCGAATCCGGACTCTCTACCCACCGGGGAAACACAAGCCACAAAGGCCCATTCTTTTCTCTTTGGCCCACCTAGGGCCCAGAAACTCGTCGGCCGGCCCAACTAAGAAGGAATCCACGAACGATCTGCCATCAAGGGCAGAAGCACCAGTTAGGACAGCCCTGAATCAGTTCCCAGCGAACGAAACACCACGACCCACTCAGAAAAACATCCAGTTGATAAAAAACTAAGTCCTTCAGCCTTACCCGTGAAGGGGCCGATACAACCCCTCGGGCGACTCTACTCGAGTCACCCGGGGGCTCGGGGGCTACAACCATCGGGTGCGCTCGCGCGCACCCGCCGGCAAATTAGCTTCGACGAAATTAAAAACACCCTCCAGGCGGTTCTACTCGAATCACCTAGAGTCTCGGGGGCTACTGTCGGGGACCAATAGTAGGGTATCCCAGAAGGTGGAACCGATAACCACCGAACGTGAAAAACTTCTGGACGCATAAGGGCGCCATGTCATCCCTTGTTCGAGTGATAGGAGTTCGGTTCCGCCTCGCCTGACACCTTTGGGACAGGCTCGGTCTCGCCCGAGGGCCGAGGGATAAACTCCGTCTCACCCAACGCCTTGAGGGCGGGCTCGGTCTCGCCCGAGGGCTGAGGGATGAATTCCGTCTCGCCCGATCCCAGAGGGGCAGGGTCAGCCTCACCCGATGCCTTTGTGGGATAACCCTGCCTCGCCCAAAGGCTCAAGGCTAATCTCTGTCTCGCCCGACGCCTATAGGGCGGGCTCAGTCTCGCCCGAAGGCTAAGGGATGGATTCTGCCTCGCCCAATCCCAGAGGGATAGGTTTAGTCTCGCCCAAGAGATAGGGATTGGTCTCCGTCTCACCCGATGGCCTAGAACGAGCCTCGCCCTAATCGATATCTATCCCTCATAATGATGGGTATAGGACGAGACAAGACGTTCGGGTCAACCATGACTCCAACGACCATACCCTGCGCCCTGGCAGGAAAAAGACTGCCAGGGAATGATAGGACTGATGCTTTAGACCCTTCCGGGTGCCGCAGAGCCCAAAAGGTATTACAGGTGTGTGCACCTCACCCTGTAGAGTTGTAGGCGCCACCTTCAGCTCTGGGACACGGAACCCAATGAAGATATACGACAACCGCTACGCTCCAAGAACGGATTTGCTATCTCCACGAACGACGGATATTCCATCACCATGCTGTGGACCCGAGGGAGCGGCGCCCTCTTCCTGACCCCTTAGGTCCTCCCAGTCAGAAGGCCTTGGCCAGAGCGCTACACCGGACCCTGACCCCGAATTCTCCCAACAAGGAATCATGGGAACCAGAAGGCGTGCGGAGCAAGGCTGGGGGGAGGCTCATAAGTCAAAACCACTGTACTACAGCCCATACCCTGCGTAGGGCAGCATTCTATGACTAACCTGATATCCTATAGAGACATCAACAACATGGTAAGCACTTATCTTCCTTCGCACTCATCAGAATTGAGGACCTGGCCAGGTAGACGTGAGCCACAAGACTAAGTAGAGTACGCATCCTAGAACCCTCACCCTTGTAAAGCCAGCCCCTTCATCTATAAAAGGGGATGCGCTTCCTCCATCAAGGAGATGGAAAAAAGAGGACCGAACAATAGAACGCACTCATACACACATTCAAGCAGCTACGAAGCTCCTGACCACCTTTCAATCCTTCCATCAGAGACTTGGGACCAGTCCCTCTCTTGGCAGTTTGTATCCCTTACTACAGACCGTTCACAGTGCTAATAACACAAGCAGCAACAAACTGGACGTAGGGACGTTCCGCTCGAACCAGTATAAATCCTGTGTCCTTTAGCGCACCATCCGAGCCTAACGCGCATTACTATAAATTTACTTGCCGGTGCTTGTACGAAACACCGACACAAGCATTGCTATCATTGAAAAGCCTTCTCTCTTTGACACTCCATCATGCTTCATGGCTAAGGCCACTAAGGTACAAACTTGTGATGATGGTAGTGATGAGGAACATGATAATGAAAATAAAAATGAAAATGATAGCGATGATGATGAACCAACTAAGGATGAACTACTTGACATGCTAGATGATGCTAAAGAACACTTTGACATTAAGAGAAGGGAATGCAAAAGCTTGCATAAGGAACTAAAAGTCCTTAAGCAAGCCTTTGATAAGCTTAATGCATCTCATGAGAGGCTAGAGGAAGCCCATCAGAAGCTTGGCAAGGCTCACAAGAAGCTTGAAAAAGCTCATTCCTCTTTGCTTGATGAGCAAAATAATAAGAAGCATGTTGAGACATGTAATGTAGGCTTAACTTGTGACTTAATTGATGAATCATGCTATAAGCCTATCATTGTTGCTCCCACTAACCCTTCTTGTAGCACTTCCACTTCCACCTTATCTAGTAGTGATGGTCTCTCATGTGATGCCTCACTAATAGTTGAGAATGAGACCCTCAAGAAGGAGGTCAATAAGCTCACTCACACCTTGGCTAAGGCCTATGGTGGTGAGGACCTCTTGTTTACGTGCTTGGGTAGCCAAAGAGCTTCTCTCTACAAAGAGAGATTGGGCTATATCCCCAAGAAAGACAAGGTGGCCTTTGCTCCTCACAAGACTAGTTTTGTGAAGAACAATGGTCGGTTTTGCACTAGTTGCAAGCAAGTTGGTCATAAAGAGCATGAGTGCAAGAACAAGAGCAAAAATGCTAATGTATCCTCAATTAAGATTAATTCTTTCTATGTGCTTACTAAGGGTACAAATGGTGTGAAAGCTAAGTTCATTGATACACCATGGATGGGCTCAAAGAAGAAAGCCATTTGGGTGCCAAAGAGCTTGGTCACTAACCTTCAAGGACCCAAGAAAGTTTGGATACCTAAAAAGAATTGATCTTCTTTTGTAGGTCAATTAAAAAGCTAGAGGAAGGCATTGGGTTATTGATAGTGGGTTCACTCAACACATGACTGGTGATGCAAGAATATTCAACTCAATCAATACCAATGGCAATGATTGTTATGATAATATCACATTTGGTGACAATGGCAAAGGCAAGGTCAAAGGGCTTGGTAAGATTGCAATATCCAATAACATGAGCATATCCAATGTGTTGCTAGTAGAGAGCTTGAACTTCAATTTGCTATCCATGGCTCAATTGTGTCATCTTGGATTCAAATGCATATTTGGGGTAGATGATGTAGAGATCATAAGTGTAGATGGCTCTAACTTGATCTTCAAAGGCTTTAGATATGAGAATCTATACTTGGTTGATTTCAATGCTAGTGAAGCTCAATTATCTACATGTTTGTTCACTAAGTCTAGCATGGGTTGGTTATGGCATAGAAGGCTTGGTCATGTTGGAATGAAACAATTGAATAGATTGGACAAACATGACTTGGTTAAAGGCTTGAAAGATGTAGTGTTTGAGAAAAATAAGATTTGTAGCTCTTATCAAGCCAAAAAACAAGTTGGAAACACCCATCCTAAGAAAAACATGATGAACACTAGTAAAGCATTTGAGTTATTGCACATGGACTTGTTTGGGCCAACTCAATACACTAGCATTGGTGGTAACAAATATGGCTTTGTGATAGTGGATGATTATACTAGATACACTTGGGTATTCTTTCTAATGGACAAAAGTGATGTGTTTGCAACATTCAAATCATTTGTCAAGGGCATTCACAATAAGTTTGAAACAACCATCAAGAGAGTTAGAAGTGACAATGGTAGTGAGTTTAAGAACACTAGAATTGATGAGTTGTGTGATGAATTTAGAATTAGACATCAATTCTCAGCCAAGTACACTCCACAATCAAATAGCCTTGTTGGAGGAAGAATAGAACACTCATTGATTTGGCAAGGTTTATGCTTAGTGAGTACAATGTGAGTCAATCTTTTTGGGCCAAAGCTATCAACATGGCTTGCTATTACAGCAACCGCCTCTATTGTCACCCATTGAAACAAAAGACACCATATGAGCTCTTGAATGGTAGAAAGCCCAACATTGCATATTTTTGGGTCTTTGGTTGCAAATGCTATATCTTGAAGAAAGGCACTAGATTGGGCAAGTTTGATAAGAAATATGATGAAGGATTCCTACTTGGATACTCAACTACTAGCAAAGCATATAGAGTTTAGAATTTGGATAGTGGTACTCTTGAGGAAGTTCATGATGTTGAATTTAATGAAACCAAGGGTTCACAAGAAGAGAATGAGAACTTGGAAGATGTTAGAGGCATTCAACTTTCAAATGCCATGAAAAACATGGATGTTGGTGAATTGAGGCCTAGGCAAGTGAATGATGATGAAGATGATCAAGTGCAAGTGCTCTCTAACTCAAATGTGCAAGATGATACAAATCAAGCTAGTACAAGTGGATCTCATGATAATGAACAAGATCAAGTGGCTAGTGCATCATCTCAACCCAATGATCAACCAAGTGCAAGCAATCAAGTTCCAATCCTTCAACCAACAAATATTGCAAGGGATCATCCATTGGACACTATCATTGGTGATATTTCAACATATGTGAAAACTAGATCAAGATTGGCTTCATTTTGTGAGCATTTCTTATTTGTGTCATCCATTGAACCAAAGAAGATAGATGAAGTATCGAAGGATGTTGATTGGCTGAATGCTATGCATGAAGAATCGAATAACTTCACAAGAAATCAAGTATGAGAATTGGTAGAGAGACCAAAGGGACACAATGTGATTGGAACTAAATGGGTCTTTAGAAACAAGCAAGATCAAGATGGGATAGTAGTAAGGAATAAAGTAAGATTGGTAGCACAAGGATATACACAAGTTGAAGGTCTTGCCTTTGGAGAAACATATGCCCCAGTTGCTAGATTGGAAGCAATTAGAATTTTATTAGCATATGCTTGTGCCCACAATATGAAGCTCTATCAAATGGATGTCAAGAGTGCATTTCTCAATGGTTACATCAATGAAGAAGTATATGTTGAGCAACCTCTCGGTTTTGAAGATGACAAGAAGCCCGACCATGTGTACAAGTTGAAGAAGGCATTGTATGGCTTGAGGCAAGCACCTAGAGCATGGTATGAGAGATTGAGGGACTTCCTACTCTCTAAAGGGTTCATGATGGGCAAGGTTGACACCACTCTTTTCACCAAGAAGATTGGCAAAGACTTATTTGTGTTGCAAATCTATGTTGATGACATCATATTTGGATCAACCAATCAAGACTTTGTGAAGAGTTTGGAAAGATGATGGCTAAAAAGTTTGAAATGTCTATGATTGGAGAGTTAAGTTACTTCCTTGGTCTTCAAATCAAGCAATTGAAGAATGGTATATTTGTGAGTCAAGGCAAGTACATCAAAGACATGCTTAAGAAGTTTGACATGAGTGATAGCAAAGCCATTAGTACACCAATGAGAACAAATGGCAACTTGGATAGTGATACAAGTGACAATATGGTGGATAAAAAATTGTATCGGTCTATGATTGGAAGCCTACTCTATGTGACCGCATCAAGGCCGGATGTCATGTTTAGTATATGCATGTATGCAAGATTTCAAGCCTCACCAAGAGAAAGTCATTTAAAGGCTACAAAGAGAATATTGAGGTACTTAAAGCATACACAAAATGTTGGTTTGTGGTATCCCAAAGGAGCAAAGTTTGAGCTAGTTGGTTACTCTGACTCGGATTATGCAGGATGCAAGGTTGAAAGGAAGAGCACCTCAGGCACATGTCAATTGTTGGGAAGATCACTTGTTTCATGGTCATCAAAGAAGCAAAATAGTGTTGCATTATCAACCGCCGAAGCCGAATACATATCCGTCAGTAGTTGTTGTGCACAAATACTTTGGATGAAGGCTAGCTTGAATGACTTTGGAATCAAGTTCAAGAAAGTGCCATTGCTATGTGACAATGAGAGTGCAATAAAGTTAACCAATAATCTGGTTCAACATGCAAGAACAAAGCACATTGATGTCCACCACCATTTCATAAGAGATCACCAACAAAAAGGGGACATTTGCATTGAGAGTGTAGGCACCAAAGATCAACTTGCCGATATATTTACCAAGCCATTGTATGAGAAAAGGTTTTGCAAGCTAAGGAATGAGTTGAACATATTGGATTTCTCAAATATGTGTTGATGCACTCCCCACTTATATGACATGCCTCTCCTTTGAGCAATCCAAGGTAAAAGTTGATTGGCATGGCATACATCCTTGATAAGGACATGTTTAGTGCATCTAGACATTTTTCATATTTAATAGGCTCATTCATGAAAATCAAATGAATTTGATGTTTGTATGGTACCACTATTGCTTCTATGCTTGACTTGATCTAGTGGTAGCATATGACATGTTTGTGGGCTTGTAAACCTAGTGTTTGATCTAGAAAATGAGCTATAAGTGTTTAACTCAACATGGTACAAGATAACCCTTATTTAGAGGTGTGAAGAAGCTTGTCCTTGGATCAAACCAAGTTAAATATCTTTGGCAAATGATCTAGATTGGACCAAATTTGGGAAAATGATCCTCACCCCATTGATTGACATTGATAATCTCAACCTATCTATATTTTGAACCTTTGTGGTCATTGATGACAAAGGGAGAGAAAAACAAAGATATTAGTGATATTAGTACATGGGGGGGAAACAAAAGATATTAGTGTACTAAGATGGTGAAAAGACAACAAAGGGGGAGAACTTGACATAGGGGAGAGATATGATAAAGCAAAAGGGATCAAATAAAATTTTGAGCACACAAGTAGGGAGAGCAAGCTCATGAACTTGTATGGTGCATTTGAATGTGTATTTCATATGTTTACTTGCATGGCACAAGTTTTAAATTTCAATATCCATGCTTGTGTGGTGTATGCTAGTTGTAGGTTTGAATGATAAAATAAAAAATTAGCATGCATAGGTTATCTAGTGATTTCATTTCCAAGTGGTATCGAGCTAACCATGGTGCTAAGGATGGTATATTGGTGCACTCTGATTGGTATCACGCTTCAAAGGTCCATCTTTTATACCTTAGCATCATTTGGTAGACATTGTCTCCTATATTTCCTATCTAAGCATATGTGTAAGCTACAATCCAAACTCTTAGCACATATGTAGGGGGAGCAATTGCTACCATATGGAGTTCATGAAACTTGTCCATATCCTTTTACACATAGTAAATATGCTTGGACAAGCAACATGGATTCAATTGAATTTCAATTCATATCTTTGTGAAAGGGTTGTCATCAATTACCAAAAAGGGGGAGATTGAAAGCTCTAGTTTGGTTTTGGTGAATTGATGAAACCCTAAGTGCTAACCTAGTTTATTAAGTGATCATGAGATAGGTAGCACATTCTAAGTGGTGAAGCAAATGAAGATCATGACATGATGATGGTGATGCCATGGTGATGATCAAGTGCTTGGACTTGAAAAGAAGAAAGAGAAAAACAAAAGGCTCAAGGCAAAGGTATAAATGGTAGGAGCCATTTTGTTTTGGTGATCAAGACACTTCGTGAGTATGATCACATTTAGGATCGATTGCCATACTATTAAGAGGGGTAAAACTCGTATTGAAATGTGGTTATCAAAGTGCCACTAGATGCTCTAACTCATTACATATGCATTTAGGATCTAGTGGAGTGCTAACACCCTTGAAAATGTTTGTGAAAATATGCTAACACACATGTGCACAAGGTGATACACTTGGTGGTTGGCACATTTGAGCAAGGGTAAGAAGCTTCACTAGCGGAGTCTCCACTCGTAGAGTGCGGACAGTCCGATGGTGCCACCGGCGCACTGTACAAAAAAGATAGGGTTTCACAGAGCGTAATGGACATGTCTGGTGGCTTAACCCGGGTGGACAGAGGTCATTGTAAGTGATCGGACGCTGGTCTCGGTAGGACTAGTGCATTTGGTCAATGGCAGCAGTGAGCGTGTGGTTTCCATCTCATGACCGGACACTAGCACAAGAAATGATCAGACGCTCAGGGCCTAAGTCTGATCAGTATGACATATGATGACGTGACAGCACACAGTGAAGAGGGTGACTGACCGAACGCTAGGTGAGTCTGGTCAAGGGTGACCGGACGCTTAGGGCCTAAGTCCGGTCAGTATGACATATGATGTACTGATGACCATTGAGATCGGACGATCAGTGTTTGAAGCAGGGGACACGATCGGGCGCTGAGGTCCAGTGTCCGATCAATCTGACCGGCGCGTCCGGTCGCCCCATGTTCAGTGCAGTGAGGAGCCTAATGTCTCTATTCATGGGGGCTCTCTATTTAAGCCCCATGGCCGGCTCAAGCTCACTCTCTTGGCCATTTTGCATTAACATAGCAACCTTGTGAGCTTAGCCAAAGCCCTCCCACTCATCTCCATCATTGATACAACATCTTTGTGAGATTGGGAGAGAATCCAAGTGCACTGCTTGAGTGTTTGCATCTAGAGGCACTTGGTGTTCATGTTTCGCTGTAGGATTCCCTTGTTACTCTTGGTGGTTGCCGCCACCTAGATGGCTTGGAGCAGCGAGGATTGTCGAGCGGAGGGTGGTGATTGTCTCTGGCTTCGATCATGGTGATTGTGAGGGGTTCTTGACCTTTCTCCAGTGGAGAGCCAAAAGGTACTCTAGTGAATTTCTCATGGCTTGTGTGATCCTCATCTTGTGTTGGTTGTGCGGCACCATATTGAGGGTTTGGTGTGTGATGCCAATTAGTGCGTGAACCTCCAAGTGAGTGAATCACCACAATGAGGACTAGCTTGCCGGCAAGCAAGTGGACCTCGGTAAAAAATCATTGTATCATCATTTGATTTCGAGGTGATTGGTCTTTATTGGTATTCATTCTTGTGATTGATTGGCTCATTCCTCAACACGGCAGTATAACCATCTTACTCACTTTCTCTGCATTACCGCAAACTAGTTGTCAAGCTCGTTGGTGTAGCTAGTTGTGAGAGCTTGTTAGTTTGATTAGTGTGGCTCTTTAGTTAGCCTTTGAGAGCACACTAACTTAGTGCAGTGACATAGTTATTGTGTGGTTAGAAACTACAAAAAGAATTGAGGTAGGTGGCTTGCATTTTTAGTAGGCTAGCGCAACACTCGTTTTGCCTCATAATTGTCTAACTGGTTTGTTAAGTGTTGCTGTAGAAATTTTTGATAGGCTATTCACCCCCCTCTAGCCATTTGGACCTTTCAATGTGGTGGCGTACGGAAGGGAGTCGGGCATGGGTGATTGCCGAATAAGGAAGGAGGGGTCACGCTGGCCCACTTGATAGAAAAGACCAAGCACAAGAGCGGTTGCTAATTAGGGAAGTGCGAGCCCCACATGTTAGCTAGACAAAAAAACTTTATGCGCAAGCATTGTTATGACCAGACACATAGACACAAATGACCTAATGCTACTCCTCTAGAGTCCAATCACAAATAGAGAGCTCTAGAATGCCTCCAACGTCGACCTAACATGTCTGATTTCTACCGATCGAACGTAGAACGAAGTCCAGTCATTCCCTATGTTGTTCCTTGCATTGATCGGACATGGCTTCAACTTCTCACTGGACGCGCATGAGAAGTTCGGTCCTATGTCTAGTCCTAGTTCGGCAACTATTTCTTCTTCCTCCTTCATGACGCTTTCTCCCTATCAAGTCCCAACTTCAATAAGACCCAAATAAACACCAATTGAGACAGATATGAGGGACCTCTCTCAAACCCTCAAATTTTCAAAATATTTTGCCTTTGGCTATAATTCTTTTTAGAAAAATAGGCAACGAGAGGCGAGGAGTAACATGTGGCCACATAATAGAGATTTTAACCATTAGGAGCTTCAAATGTTCTCCCTATTTGTGGACGAACACAGCGGATGCTCAAAAGATAACAAAAAAATGACAAAGCAACACACATGCATATGCAATGCAATACGAGAAAGGTAAAGCTAGTTGCTTGTTAAGTTTGATCCAAGGTTAAGCTTTTCACACGCTTTTCGGTGGTTATCATAACCATGTTAGACAAGTCCTAAGTGCATTATTAAAAATCAAACATGTTTTATAATACAAGGCAACATAAGGGGCAATACAAGCTCATTTTTTAGTGAGGTTACTTAGATCAAGCACATTGAGCTTATTCCTCAACCGACAAAACATAGCCTCATCTAGCAGTTTTGTGAAGATATCTGCGAGTTGATCCTCAGTCCTTACACCTTCTAGTGATATATCATTTTTAGCAACATGATCTCTAAGAAAGTGATGACGGATATCTATGTGCTTGGTGCGAGAGTGTTGAACCAAGTTATTAGCAAGTTTTACCATGCTCTCATTATCATATAAAAGAGGTACCTTTTCTAGAGCTACACCATAGTCTAGAAGAGTCTGCTTCATGTAAAGGATTTGTGCACAACAAGCACCCACGGCAATGTACTCCACCTCGGTGGTGGATAAGCCCACAGTATTTTGCTTCTTAGAGGTCCAAGACACTAGTGATCTACCAAGCAAATGGCACCCTCTGGATGTGCTTTTTCTATCAATTTTGCAACTAGCATAATCCGAATCGGAATAGCCAACTAGTTGAAATCTAGCTCCTTTGGGATACCAAAGACCAATGCTTGGTGTGTGCTTAAGGTACCCAAGGATTCTTTTAACGGTAACCATGTGAGTCTCCTTAGGATTACCTTGAAATCTAGCATACATACACACACTAAACATGATGTTCGGCCTAGATGTGATCAAATATAACAAGCTGCCAATCATAGAATGGTAGAGAGTTTGATCAACCGATTTACCTCCCTTATCTAGATCGAGATATCCATTAGATGGCATTGGTGTCTTGATTGGCTTATATTCATCCATTTTAAACCTCTTGAGAAGATCCTTGGCATACTTTTCTTGAGAGATGAAAATCTCTTCTCGCATTTGCTTGACTTAAAAACCAAGAAAGAATGTAAGCTCTCCAATCATAGACATCTCAAACTCCTTCGATATCAATTCACAAAACTCTTTGTAATAGTCTTCATTTGATGAGCCAAATATGATATCATCAACATATACTTGACAAATGAAGATCTCTCCATCAAGCTTCTTGGTGAATAGTATGGTGTTGACCTTCCCAATGGTAAAGCCCTTTTCAATGAGGAAATCTCGAAGATGCTCATACCTAGCTCTTGGGGCTTGCTTTAGCCCATATAGCGCCTTGGACAACCTAAAAACATGATTAGGATATCTAGGGTCTTCAAACACAGAAGGTTGATCAACATAGACTAGTTCATTTATGAAGCCATTTAAAAATGCACTTTTAACATCCATTTGATAGAATTTCATTTCATGATGATATGCATATGCAAGAAGGATACAAATGGCTTCAAGTCTTGCAACTGGTGCAAAGGTATCTCCAAAATCCAACCCTTCAATTTGAGAAAACCCATTTGTAACTAGCCTTGCCTTATTCCTCACAATGATGCCTTGATCATCTTGCTTGTTGTAGAACACTCACTTTCCAATGACTCTTGTGTCTTGTGGTCACTCTTTAAGTGTCCAAACTTCATTGCAGGTGAAGTTGTTCAATTCTTCATGCATGGCATTTATCAAATCCGGATCTTGAAGAGCTTCTTCTATATTCTTAGGCTCAATGTAAGAAACAAACGAGTGATGTTCAATAAAGAAAGCAAGTTTTTGAGAGTGAGTCATTACACCCTTTGAAGGACTCCCTATGATGAGATATTGTGGATGTGCTTGAAGTATAGGGGAATTTCTTCTATCAACCACTTGAGGAGGAGGTTGTGGAGCATCAACATCTTGAGCTTGTGTCACCATTTGGTCATGAGAGACATGAGTATCTTCATTTTCTACTCTTCTATCTTTATCATCATCTCGTGGTACATTTGATGAATAGGGTGGATCAATCACTTGTACATCATCTTCATCATCTTTGGGCTTGATGTCTCTAACCGGAATGTTCTTCATGGCCTCCCTCAATGGTTCATCGCCTACATCATTAAGATTCTCAAGTGCTACTTGGGAGCCATTAGATTTATCAAATTCCACATCATATGTGTCTTCAACCAAGCCGGTGGCATGATTAAATATTCGATATGCTTTGGACTTTGATGAGTAACCAACAAGAAAAATAATATCACAACATCTTTGGAACTTCCCTAGGTGTTGTCGCTTCTTGTAAATGTAGCATTTGCAATGAAACACTCAGAAGAATGAGACGTCCAGCTTCTTCCCATTGAGCAACTCATAAGGGTCTTGCCAAGAAACTTTTTAAGAAATAGGCGGTTGGATGCATAGCATACGGTGTTGATAGCTTCCACCCATAAATCTTGCGGTGTGCTGTACTCATCAAGCATTGTTCTTGCAAGGGTGATTAGTGTTTGGTTCTTTCTTTCTACTACACCATTTTGTTGAGGATTGTAGGTTATAGAGACCACATGCTTGATCCCAACTTTATCACAATATGCTTCAATGTTTGTGTTGTCAAATTCTTTCCTATTGTCACTTCTTATCTTCTTGAGTTTTACTTCAAATTCATTTTGTGCTCTCTTGGCAAACTTCTTGAAACATGAGGCCACTTCCATCTTGTTATGAAGGAAGAACACCCAAGTGTATCTAGAGTAGTCATCAACTATCACAAGACAATAGAGATTACCTCCCAAACTCTTGTAAGTTGTTGATCCAAATAGATCCATGTGGAGAATCTCTAGCACTCTTGTTGTTGACATGTAAGCTTTGGTTAGATGAGTGTTTGCAACTTGCTTGCTGGCTTGACATGCACTACAAAGCTTGTCCTTCTCAAATTTCACATCCTTCAACACCAACTCATTTTTCATTAACTTCGTGAGTGATCTCATTCCAACATGTGCAAGTCTTCTATGCCAAAGCCACCCAAGTGATGTTTTGGTGAATAAGCATGTTGGGTTCATAAACCTAGGGTCCCTCAGGGACCAGCTTCTGCACCAAGGCTTAATCTAAGAGTATAAACACAATAGGCTAAAGGAACAGTCCAGCAACCGATCGGAAGGCCAGGCCCAAGAAGAACAACACCCGCTCATCAGCTACTTCGGCCCACCTATCCAACCGGAGCACTCAATTTAGGCTTCAGCCACCTCTGGACGGCCTCTCCAATCAGAAGGCCTACCCTGAGCCCTATTTCTGACTTCGACCCTGCATCCCTCCGACCAGGGCTCGTAGGAACCCTACTCACCACTCTTCTCTGACCAGCGCACTTGGAGCCGACTGGAGCCATCCGACCAGGGGCACCCCATTCGGAAGGAACCAGAAGACGTGCGGAGAAAGGCAAGGCAAGGCTCACAAGTCAAAACCACTATACCAGGGACCATACCCTGCACAAAATAGTACTATGCAGCCACTTTGACACAAACAATATTGTAGGCGCCGATATCTCCCCCTACAGTTTTTGTAGGGGCCGCTAAAACTCCCATACGGTAAGCCCCCTGCGTGTCTCTAGACATCGATATCGGTATGGGCACCAGGATTTGCCGTACCAGGTGAACATAGCGTGACTCCTCACATACCACTAGGCATCAAATAGTATTTGCAGGTATCGGCATCCATCCTTCCTAAAGAAGATAGCACGACCTCCCATGCGCATCTGACATTCTACAGCGACATCAACAGTGACATGGGCAACAAGGCTTGAAGACATCTATACCCTCTCGCTCTCACCTGTAAAGCCATCCCCTTCATCTATAAAAGGGGATGCGCTCCCTCCAAAAAGGGGACGGGTCCAAGGAGGCCAGAGTTCCTTAGATCAACAACAACACCTCACAACCGCAGAACCACCAAGTTCCGACCGCAAGCACACGCTCGAACACCTAGCTCATAGCAAAGTTCCTATCACTCTCGGCCCTTCTAGTCGGAGCCGACCGAACCTCTTGTACACCCCATCTTTCTCCCTCTCGTTTGTAACCCCACTACAAACTTCAAGCACCTGGGCTCAGGAATAAAATCACCGACCGACCCCGACTAGACTTAGGGCATGTTGCCCGAACCAGTATAAATCCTGTGTTATTGAGTGCTAGGCCACCTCCGATCACAACGTATAGCAAAACTACAAATATTCACTAGTTGGTCACTTTCTGCACCGACAGTTGGCGCCGTCCATGCGGAAGACATTGTACGTTCAACATTTTTGGTCATTAGATGGCCCACTTTTCCGCCACCCTCGTCCTGGCAGGCTCGGGCGATATGATTTGCTTCAGCTCGTTGGAGTTCCCCGCACTCTCGCTTGCTGGGATGCGGGTTCCACCAGTCTTCGTGAGATCCTAGGCCTTCCTCTTCGGAAGGCTAAACTTCATCGCCGACTGGCTCAGCGTACTACACCTCTATGAGGAGGCCCGTGACCCAGCACCCATCGGAGGGACGTCCTCTATCGACTCTAGGACGTGCAACTTCAACAACACAACATCTGTGCTTCATTCCGAGCAAACTCTCTGCTCAAACCCCACTATAAGTAATATGCATACTACCACTCGCTCTTTATTTACCATCTCTCACCAATCACCTGGTGGGAATGTACCGCCCATGCCACAAACACTGTACAATCGGTTCCCCTATGGCCTTGCGTCCTCCATGGATGCATACGCTCGGGGGCACCAAGGGATGCTGGCACCACCCCCCATGTTTGAGTTCATGGGAATGGCAGGCTACGTTCCTGTCATTTCCCATGAACTCCTAGATGGTGAGGGCGAGAGCGATGGTTCCAGCATCGGTGATGTGGCGCTCCGCTACTGTCCATCCCGGGAGTGCGCTATGGTGGACGCTCTGGGACAGCCGCCGATGGTCATGGAGTCTACACAAACTCACATCCCTTCGGACCCACATGCAGGGGCCCTCGCATTTGCGCAAGTACACGCCGAGGAATTATGACAACGACAGCAGAACCAGCCGCCGCCCGCACTGGCGCCGTCAGTCCAGCCCATTGCGCCCCATGCGCATGGCTCAGCAGGCGGCACCCAGGGTCACGCTTGTCAGGTCCAACACAACATCATGAACGAGGGGAATGATCTCCCTTAATTCACCTAGGCTGGCCAGAACATCGCTGCTATGGTGATGCTTCTATGTAGCGTTCCCGAGCCCACCGACCCCCAGCTATGGACAGTCTACTGAAACCTCTGAGATCTAGTAGAAGCCGCCGCCATCCAATAGGTGGAAAGCTCTGTGTCGCGACTCTGACCCACGCCCTCTCTCCCCACTAGAGGGACAAGGACGCACCAAATGGATCACTCCATTCACTCGCCGCCACAGCCGTTAGGCCTAGCTTAGGGTGCAGCAATCATGCCACGCTCTGACCGGGTGCCTGCTCCACGCCAACCACCGGTACACGGGTGGCCCAATCCACACTAGGACGCCCACAGCATCATCGACAACCGGTGCCAGGCTCGATGCGATAGTGACGTCCACCGTGCGGTAGCAGGCGACACGGACCCTAGCCAAACCATCGAGGGAAGTGGTGAAACGTGCCCCAGGCACGGCCACCGGCCAGATGACCGGAGCCCTAGCCCTGAGGGCCTAGGGCCACGGGCCTTTAGCTGGTGTATCCAAAGAGCACCGTTCCCGCAGCATTTCCGGCTGCCCACCAACATCACCAAATACACTCGGGAGACCAACCCAGGCATTTGGCTCGAAGACTTCTGGCTCGCCTATTGGGCCGGAGGAGTGGATGATGACTATTTCATCATCCAATACCTTCCCATTTGCATGGGGGAACATGTTCAGGCATGGCTCGGATTCCTTCCGCACGACAGCATCCGCAACTGGACGGACCTCAAGAGGGTCTTCGTTGGGAATTTCTAGGGGACATACATCCGCCTAGGAAACTCCTGGGACCTCAAGAGCTGTCACTAGGAGCCCAATGAGTCCCTATAGGATTACATACATAGGTTCTCCCAATGATGCAACTCCCTCCCCGATGTCATCAACGCAGACATCATCAACGTGTTCCTCTCTGGGATGAACTACGAGTCCCTGATCCACAAGCTTGGTAGCTTGAAACCCTGTACCACCCATGACCTACTCGACGTTGCCACCAACCATGCCTCTAGCAAGGAGGTGGGCGGAGCGGTCTTTGGCGGAGGCTGAGACAAGCTCAAAGCCAAGCGCACGGACCTAGACAAAGGCCCCTCTACGTAGAGGAGCAAGAAAAACAAAAAGATCAACGCCGGTAGGATAGCCCTGCGCTGGTCACCGTGGTCAATCGCGTGGCTAGGCAGCCCCAGCAGGGACTACCTAACCACTTCAACAAGCTCATGGATGGCCCATGCCCTAACCAAGCCTACCCCATCAAACACCTCTACAAGGAGTGCGAGCTCCTCAAACATTTCCTCCCAACAGGCTGGCGGGCCAAAGGAGGGAGATGGCAAGGAGCCGACAACCAAGAGAGGAGGCATGGTAGGCAAGGACGGAGATGGCTTCCCCAAACCCAAAGAGTGCATCATGATCTTCGGTGGGTCCGACGCCATCTAGACTAAACGCCAGCATAAGGTACGCTACAGGGAGGCATGCGCTGCCGAAATGGCCATTCCCTCCTTCCTCAGCTGGTCGGAATCCCTGATCACTTTTGATCAGAGGAACCATCCCTCCTACATCGCAAGACCAGGATGCTACCCACTTGTCGTCGACCCCATCATCCGCAAGAAGCACCTCACCAAGGTGCTAATGAACGGAGGTAGCGGCCTCAACATCCTATACATCAACACAATCGATGCCATGCGCATCCCCTGATCGGTGCTCTGCCTAATAGGCTCCCCCTTCCATGGGGTAATACCGGGAGCACAGGCATACCCACTTGGATAGATCAATCTACCTGTCACATTCGGCAGCCAAGCCAACTTCCACTCGAAGGTCCTCACCTTCGAAGTGGTGGACTTTCTAGGGTCCTACCATGCCATCTTGGGGCTACCATGCTACGCAAGATTCATGGCAATCCCCAACTACACTTATCTCAAGCTAAAGATGCTGAGACCAAATGGCGTCATCACCATGAGTAGCGCCTTCTTGCACGCCTTCGAGTGCGACAGCGAGCACTACGAGCTCACCACCATGGTCGTCAACTCGTCCGAGCTCCCGTAGCTCGGGGAGTCATCAACCCCAGCAGTTCTAGACTACAACAAACCAACCTCCTCGATGGCCTTCCACCCGCTCAAGGAAACCAAGGCAGTGGGTGTCAACCCCACCGACCCAGCCAAAATGGTGTGAATCGAGACCTAGCTCCCGGCCTAATAGGAATGCGAGCTTGTCGGCTTCCTGTGCGATAATCATGATGTCATCGCATGGTAGCCTTCTGACATGCCAGGGATACCATGGGAAATCACCGAGCATGCACTACGCCTTATCCCGGGCTCAAAGCCTACCAAGCAACGCTTGTGTCATTTCAACGACGAGAGACACAGGGCCATAGGCGAAGAGATCACCAAGCTCCTGGCAGCTGGATTCATCAGGGAGGTTTTTCACCCCGACTGGCTCACCAATCCTGTCCTTGTTAGGAAAAAGACCGGGAAATGGAGAATGTGCGTTGATTATACTAGACTCAACAAGGCATGTCCAAAGGATCATTTTCCTTTGCCGCGCATAGACCAGGTAATCGACTCCACTTCGGGTTGCGAGATCCTCTCCTTTCTGGATGCCTACTCAGGCTATCACCAGATCACGATGAAAGAGTCCGATCAACTCGCAACCTCATTCATCACCCTGTATGGTTCGTACTATTATGTAACCATGCCTTTTGGCTTAAAGAACACTGCCACCACCTACCAAAGGTGCATGCAGCAATGCTTCGCCGACCAAATCGACTCGCCCGATTAGCCTGATCAGGTCGAACAGTCGAAACCAACAATCGTCGTCTATGTTGATGACATAGTGGTCAAAATGGCTCGAGCGTGCGATCTGATCGCAAACTTAGCCGCAATGTTCGTGAACCTCCGAAGGTTCAACATCAAGCTAAATCCCGAAAAATGTGTTTTCGGGGTTTCGAAGGGGAAGCTGCTCGGATACATCATATCCAAGCATGGCATTGAAGCCAATCCTGAAAAGATTGCAGTCATCTCCAACATGGTGTATACGCAACGTCAAGGGCGTACAGAAGCTCATCGGCTGCCTGGCTGCCCTAAGCCGCTTCATCTCCTGGCTCGGCGAAAGGGAGATGCCACTCTACAAGCTCCTTAAAAAGATGGATGCCTTCATCTGGACCGAGGAAGCCCAGCATGCTCTCAAAAGCCTCAAAACATCCCTGACGTTGGCCCCAATCCTTGTCACTCCCGAGCAGGGAGAACCCCTCCTCCTTTACGTCGTGGCAAGTAACCACATGGTGAGCGCCGCCTTGGTCGTCGAGAGGGAGGAACTGGGACACCAGCTCAAGGTATAGCGACTAGTATACTTCATTGAAGAAGTACTTACCGACCCCAAGGTCTAGTACCCTCAAGTGCAGAAACTCCTATACGCCATACTGATGGCAACCAGAAAGCTCCTACACTACTTCACCGACCACGAACACATAGTCATCACCTCATACCTGCTCGAAGACACCATCCGCAACCATGACATCGCGGGATGAATCTCGAAGTGGGCACTTGAACTCATGGGCCATGACATCGCACTGCTATTAAGTCTTAGGCTCTCGTGGATTTTCTCACCGAATGGATGGAGGTCCAGCTGCTGACCCTGGATGTCACCCATGAGTACTGGACAATGTTCTTTGATGGGTCCATGATGGCGCCTGGCTCAGGGGTCGGGGTGGTTCTGATCTCCCCGGATGGGAGTAGGCTCCGCTACGCCATCCGCCTCCACTTCTCGGCTTCAAACAATGCCATGAAGTATGAGGCCCTTATCAACAGGCTCTGTATCACCGTCGAGCTCAGAGCTACGTGACTCTATGTCTGCGGTGACTCAGAACTAGTTGTTGATTAGGTCATGAAGGAGTCCTCCAACAAAAGCCCCCTCATGACAGCATACTACCGAGAGGTGCGCAAGCTCGAGGACAAATTCTAGGGGATCGAACTACATCACGTCCCTCAAAGGGACAACGATGCCACCAATTTCCTCGCAAAACTGGCCACCAGGAGGGAACCATCCCCAAGCGGGGTCTTCATCAATGACATCCACGAACCATCCATCCGCACCCTAGAAGGCCCAACCTGGACACACCTTGATGCCCCGCCGGTGCTCGGGGGCTCCGACCCCGGCGCCCAGCCAGTGCCTAGGGACCTTGACCCCAGTACCTCTACGACACCCACAAACTTCGCCATACTGGCACTCGATCAAACCGACTGGCGAGTACCGCTACTCGCCTACCTCCTTGAAGAGGTTCTCCCACCCGAAAGTGCTAAAGCCCGACGGATCGCTCGATGCGCCAAGACCTTCGTCGCGCTTGATGATGAGTTCTATAAATAGAGCCCATCTAGAGTACTCATGAGGTGTATCCCCACCGACCAAGGGAGGCAGCTCCTCCTCGAGGTCCTTGCCGGCATTTGCAAGCATCATGAAGCCCCAAGGTCGCTGGTCGGAAAAGCCTTCCGCCAAGGTTTTTACTGGCCAACCACGCTATGAGATGTGGAGGAGGTCGTCCGCAGGTGTGAAGGATGCCAGTTCTACGCTTGGCAAACCCATTTGCCGGCACAGGAGCTCCAAACCATCCCCATCACCTGGCCATTCGCGGTCTGGGGCCTCAACATGGTAGGACCCCTCAAAAAGGCCCCAGGAGGTTTCACTCACCTACTCGTAGCAATCAACAAATTCACCAAGTGGATAGAGGCCAAACCCATCACCAATGTCTAGTTGGAGGAGGTGGTCAAATTCTTCCTCGACATCATCTACCGGTTTGGTGTTCCTAACTATATCATCACTGACCACGAGACCAACTTCACTAGAAAAAAGTTCCTAGACTTCAGCAACAGATACGGTATCAGGATTGACTAGGCTTTAGTCGGACATCCACGAACTAACGGTCAGGTCAAACGTACCAATGGCATGGTCCTCCAAGGACTTAAGTCGCGCATCTTCAACCGACTCAACAAGTATGCTGGGCGTTGGGTAGTAGAGGTTCCAGCGATCCTCTAGAGCCTAAGAACGACCCCAAACCGATCCACGGGATCCACATCCTTCATGCTGGCCTATGGGGCTGAGGTAGTATTGCCCTCCGACCTCGACCACGGTGCACCAAGAGTGAAGGCTTTTGATCGTGACTGAGCCATGGAGGCACAACAAGACGCGGTCGACCTACTCGAAGAAGCCCACGAAATGACCATCGTCCGCTCCGCTCGCTACCAACAAACCCTCTGCAGGTACCACGAAAGGAAGATTAGGGGAAGGATACTCAAAGTCGGTGATCTCGTGCTTCAGAGGACCCAATCAACGAAGGAAAAGCACAAACTCTCTCCACCATGGGAAGGGCCCTATATGGTGATCGAAGTAATCTGACTGGGCACCTACCGACTGAAGGACAACAATGGCAACGCTCTCACCAACACTTGGAACATTGAACAGCTACGTCGTTTTTCCCCTAAATATGGTCTAAACCGCTTTTTAGTTAAAACATGCTCCCGTAAGAGCACCCCTGCTCGAAACACTTTTAGCCTGGGTCGCTCGGGGGCTCTATAAGGGTACAATATTGTATATTACCTCCTTTTTCTTTTGTCATCACATAACAAACAACTTTGTCCCTGAACAGAAATACATTCCATGTCCTTGATTACCCTACGTAACTCTGTTCTTACTATGAACCGAACGCACCCCGCCTTTCCCTATGGACGCGAGCAGTCGAGCCCCGTGGGCCACACCCCGGACTCCAAAGATCACACCCTACGGGACAAATGGGAAGGTACGAGAGGGAGAAAGGGTAAGAACAAAGGTTATGCTAGGATATAAATAGGGAAAGCATATCGTGGTTCTATCACAAGGTTATGCTACGGACTCACCCACAAACTTAACTTTTACATTTTCTACTATTGCAAATACCACTACGACCGCTAAGGGCCCGCTCAGTTCCACTCCCTCGGCTTTGGCAAGCACAAACGGATACCTCAAGGGCGTCGCACCCATAGATGTTCAGTAGGAGAACAGGGGATCAAGGTCCTGGTCGGACATTTCCAACTAAAGCCCTCTGAAACCCATCACTCCAATCATCAAGGTAAGTACTATCAAACCCCCTCTATTTCATTACAATCATTCATACATCCATACGCACATTCATCTCATACGCCTGAACCCCCCGGACGGTTAGGGCATGAACCGCTCGGGGGCTCAGGAACTAAGCATTGCACGTGCAACAAAATGCACCAGGATGCTCTGTGTTGCGCCACGAAGCGACGGTTGCCTCATTCGATATGAGCAAACAATAGAGCCAGGGGAGAAAACCGTAGATGAGCACCGTGTGGCCTTTGCCTAGTTTGGCAAACCGGGGCATCTCAACCTTCTCATTCGATCCTAAACCTCTCACCAAGCCCACAGAATCTCCATTGAGGGGAGGCCATTAGGCCACCTGGGTCGATCTTCGAAGCGACCTAGGCATCTACCGGGTTGTAGGTAAAGGAGTAGTGGAATGCCATAAGAGGGCTATGCCAACCCCGTCATGAACGACGGACCCATATTCGGCTCGATCACACCCATTAGCGAGCTCACCGAGCTAGTCTTTGAGCCCGACTGATTAGGACAGGTGATGAAACTTAGCCCCTCCAGCTGTGAGGAACCGGATGGGGTAGCGCAAAACAACTCACAAGGCTTGGGGGCTCAAATGCCAAAAACCTTGGGACCGTGACTCCAAACTTGCGCCGACAGGATCTATGACATCCGGCTATGGCTTGGGACCATGACTCCAAACTTGTGTAACAGCTTCACTTCCGACTATGCTACAAAAAAAATCTAGGGATCGTGACTCCGAACTCGCGTAACAGCTTCACTTCTGACAAAAACCCTAGGACCATAACCCCAAACTCACGTCAATAGGATCTATGACATCCGGCTATGGCCTAGGACTGCGACCCCGAACTTGCGTTGATAGGATCTATGACATCCGGCTATGGCCTAGGACCATGACTCTGAACTCGCATAATGGCTTCACTACCGACTGCACTCCAAGAAACCCTGGCTAGGGACCACAACTCTAAACTCGCATAAAAACTAACTAAACTAACTACCTTGGCTACCCAGGCCGCACCAACATCAGGACCCATGGGCTCTATCTTGTCCATCTATAGAACTAACCATTTCAAAACCACGGCGCGCATCAACACCAGGATCAGTAAGTTCTATTTCAATCTGATCTTCGTGCCTAAAAATGCCTCGACTACACAACGTCACCTCATTGACAAAATTCTGTCTTGGACAAAAAAAACATGCACACATGCACGCTAAAACGACACCCCCAAATGGTTCTGCCTGAACCGCTCGGGGGCTCAGGGGCTACACCCGTGGGTGCGCTCGCGCACACCCAATGACATAACAAAAATCCCCCAGATGATTCTATCCGAATCACTCGGGGGCTCCTATTGGGTTCATAAACCCGGGGCCCCTCGGGGACCGGCTTCTGCACCAAGGCTCGATCCAAGAGTCTAAACACAATAGGGCAAAGGAATGGTCCAGCAACCGATCGGAAGGCCAGGCCCAAGAAGAGCAACGCTCGCTCATTGGCTACTTTAGCCCACCTATCCGACCGGAGCACTCAATTCAGGCTTCAGCCACCTTCGGACGACCTCTCCAATTGGAAGGCCTACCCCAAGCCCTACTTCCAACTCTAACCCTGTATCCCTCTGACTGGGGCTTGTAGGAACCCTACTCACCGCTCTTCTCCGACCGACGCACTCAGAGCCGACTGGAGCCATCCGACTAGAGGCACCCCGTTCAGAAGGAACCATAAGATGTGCGGAGAAAGGCAAGGCAAGGCTCACAAGTCAAAACCACTGTACCAGGGACCATACCCTGCACGAAACAGTACTCTACAGCCACTCTAACATAAATAGTATTGTAGGCGCCGACATCTCCCCCTACAGTTTTTGTAGGGGGCGCTAAAACTCCCATACGGTAAGCCCCCATGTGTCTCTGGACATCGATAGCAGTATGGGCACCAGGATTTGCTGTACAAGGTGAACATAGCATGACTCCTCACATGCCACTAGGCATCAAATAGTATTTGCAGGTACCGGCGTCCATCCTTCCTGAAGAAGATAGCATGACCTCCCGTGCGCATCTGACATTCTACAACGACATCAACAGTGGCGTGAGCAACAAGGCTTGAAGACATCCGTACCCTCTCCCTCTCACCTGTAAAGCCATCCCCTTCATCTATAAAAGGGGATGCGCTCCCTCTAACAAGGGGACAGATCCAAGGAGGCCAGAGTTCCTTAGATCGACATCGACACCTCACAACCGTAGAACCACCAAGTTCCAACCGTAAGCACATGCTCAAACACCTAGCTCATAGCAAAGTTCTTATCACTCTCGGCCCTTCCGGTCAGAGCCGACTGGACCTCTTGTACACCCCATCTTTCTCCCTCTCATTTGTAACCCCACTACAAACTTCGAGCACCTGGGCTCAGGAATAAAGTCACCGACCGACCCCGACTGGACGTAGGGCATGTTGCCCAAACCAGTATAAATCCTATGTCATTGAGTGCTAGGCCACCTCCGATCACAATGTACAGCAAAACTACAAATATTCACTAGTTGGTCACTTTCTGCACCGACAAAGCATGTCTTCAAGTTTGCATCTTTGGAGGTGAAATCCATTAGATATAGGTTGTTGTATCTAAAGCCCTTGAATATAACTTGATCATCATCTTTCTTTGATACAACCACTTCCTTCTCGGTGAACAAACATTGAAAGCCAAGATCACATAATTGATCGACGGATAGCAAGTTGAAGCTCAATGAAGCAACATATAGCATATTTAATATTGAGTGGTCATTTGATATTGCAACTTTGCCCAACCCTTGTACTTTACCCTTTGAATTGTCACCAAAAGTAATCCTTTCTTGACCATCTACTTCTTCATCTAGTGACGTGAACATACGAGGATCACTGATCATATGTTGAGTGCAACCACTATCAATAACGTAATGACTTCCACCAGTCTTGTAGTTCACCTACACACACAAGAGATCAAGCTTGTTGTTTAGGGACCCAAACTTGGTGAGGGGCCCTTAACTTTCTCAACTAGTGACTTAGCAACTCAAATTTGCTTAGGCCTATTATTGTTGGGTGGACCTAAGAACATGACTTTCATCTTTCCACTAGAATCTTTTCTAAGCATATAGTGAGCATTGAAGGCAAAGGGTCTAGCATGCTTGGGCAAGGGTGATGGTGGTAGAGTTTCACACTCATGAGCAAAGTGACCTTCTTGTCCACACTTAAAGCATCTCTTTGGCTTAGGCTTTGACTTGTATTGTTGTTGATGTTGACCTTGAGCTTTCTTCTCTTAATTTGCCAAGAACCCAATACCACTTCTATCCATCTTTATCATGGTGTTCATAAGTAGCTCACTTTGGAGATATTGGCCTCTTGTTTACTTGCTCAAACCAGTCTTGAGATGTTCTTTCTCCAACTTGAGTTTCTTGTTTTCTTCTCTAAGTTCATCATGATTCTTCTCTATCTTGAGTCTCTTGTCCTCTTCTCTAAGCATATCATTCTCAAGAGCCATATCATGATCATTGTCAAGATTCTCTATTATAATTATGTTGGTGGTTGATAGTTTTTCAAGATCCTTCTTGAGCATTTCATTTTCATTCTTGAGCTTGACATAATCATCATAGTTATTGGATTCAACCACTTTCTTGCCTTTGCTACTAGAACCTTGCTCAATGCTCTCAACAATCAAGTCATCACATGATGTGGCTATATCAATCTTAATAACATTGTTAGTAGCATCATGCGGCTCAATGGACAATAACTCATGAGAAAGAACAAGATTGTCATGATTAATCTTGAGATTGGTGTACTCTTCTTTTAGCAAGTTGTAGCTAGTGGTGAGCTCATTGTGTATCCCCTCAAGTTTATCATGTTTTTCTCTAAGCTCCCTTTTAGAGGTTTTGAGCTCCTTGAGTTTGGATGACACAATTTTATTCTCTTCTTTAAGCTCATCATTAGCTCTTTTGTCTGTCATACTTTGCTAAGAGTGAGTCATTCTTAAGTTCTAGTTTCTTATTTTTAGCTCTTGTCTTTCTAATGATTTTAGTGTATTGGTTTAACAATTTGACAAGATCATCATAAGAAGGTGATTCAAATTCTTCATCACCATCACTACCATTCTCATCATCACTAGCATTGTCATCACCATTACTACCATCATCATTTTGTACCTTTCATTCACCCTTGCCCATGAGACATAGATGTGTAGAGGATGATGACGGCAATGTCGATGGAGATAGTGAAGAACCAATCACATGAGCGGACACCTTCTCCTTCTCATTTTCACTTTCATCATTGGATGAGCCACTTGGTGATTCAATATCCATGAGCCAATCACCAATAATATAGGCCTTGCCATTCTTCTTCTTCTTGTGAAATTCCTTCTTCTTGCCATCTTTCTTCTTGTATGGCTTGTTCTTCTTCTTCTCATCATCATCATCACTTGAGTCATCTTTCTTGCCCTTGTACTTCTTCTTATACTTGTCTTTTTTAGGTTTAGGGCATTGATGAGCTAGATGACCAAGATCTCCACAATTGTAGCAATCCATTTTGGAGATGTGCTTCCTTCTACTACTAGTGAAGAATTTCTTCTTCTTGTCATCAAACTTGACACCATTCTTGTTTAGCTTCTTGAGCATCTTGGTGGTTCTTCTCACCATGAGAGCAAGGCTTGCATCATCAATCTCATCATCACTTGAGCTATCATGATCAACTTTTGTTTTGCCCCTCTTCTCTTGGCTAGCCTTGAATGTTGAATCTTTCTTCTTAGTGGAAGAAGAGCCATCTTATGGAGTGATGTGCATGTACATCTCATATGCATTGATCTTCCCCAATATTTGAGTTGGCGTAGCGGTGGAAAAATCACCTTGATAAAGCACCGTCACAATATGCCTATACTTGTCAATGGGGAGGACACTCAAGATCTTTCTCACAACATCGAATGGTTGCATTTGAGTGAGTCCAAACCCATTGACTTCCTCTACAAGAACATTCAAGCGTGAATATATTTCATTAGCACTTTCACTAGGAAGCATTTTAAATAAATTAAGCTTCTTCATCACAAGGTGATAGCATTCCTCACACTCACCCTTGGTTCCCTCATGGAGTGCACAAATGTCCGACCATGGTGAATGGGTGTCTTTGTGGTTCTGCACATGGTTAAAGATATCCTTGCAAAGGTGTGGGGGTATTAACCCCTATAGCCTTACGGCTAAGCTTGGGCTGGCCCGGATCGATGGGTTCAGTCCACTCGAAAGATGACGTGCGGCCCAGTTAACCTGATCGGAGTCCCGCACAAGGAATCAAGACGGATTTGGCGATCAAGCAGGATCCTGGTCGGTTAGAATAGGAATCCTTATCCGGCCACATATGGCAATTGTAACTGACTAGGATTAGTTTCCAGATCTGTAACTCTGCTCCCCGGACTATATAAGGCGGGCAGGGGACCCCTCTAAAAGATATCTCTCATTGACATACAGCAATACAAATCAGACGCAGGACGTAGGTATTACGCCTTATTGGCGGCCGAACCTGGATAAAACCTCGTGTCTGTCTTGCGTCACCGTCTTGTTTGGGGCTTGCGCATCTGTCTGCCGATAATCTACTACCTTGGGCATACCCCTAGGTAGACTGCCGACCATATTTCGTCGACAGTGGCGCGCCAGGTAGGGGGTGTGCGTACTGCTCTCCAAGCGAACAAGATGGTCATCATCTCCGGCTCCATGGCTACGCCCAATGGCCTCACGTTCACCGTCGGCCAGATCACCTGGACCACCCGCTCCAATGACTCCATCGCCATGACTGCGGAGGAGGCGTGGATTCAGCCCGCGCCGACGACTACTTCACCTGCATCGGCTACGGCTCCGACCACGGGGAACACGGCTCCGACCACGGTGAACATGGCTCCGACCACGGTGAACACGGCTCCGACCACGATGGACCTGGCTCCGACCATGGGACATCTGGCTCCGACCACGCCTACAGCCACGCCAACAACCCGTCATCCGCTTCCCCACTACAGAGGAAAGCAGATCGACAACACCGACCTGCTCGACTCCGTTGATCGGGTCGGCATCCAACTCGCTGAAACCCTAGCTCTGGTAAGTACGATTCAAATCCAACCTAACGAGCAGGTAACAGCTCTCCACAACAGATCTATCCGACCGGCTCGGACCAGTCGTCCTGTGCGACTTGGAACAGATCTTGTGGTCGTATCAACTCCTGAGGGGCGTTCCGCTCATCGCCGGCCAGACATCGCGACGGATCTCCGACTCTGCGAGTACGAAGCCCCGACGGAGAACCACCAGGTCCAGCCCTACGGCCTGCAAAACGCTGCCTCCAGCTACGCGTACAACCTGCGACGCCGCTCGGATCTGTGTCCTGTACACCGATCCCGGCCGAGGTCATGCAACATCGTCAACATGGTCCGGATTGAAGATTATCAGGAAGGATCCGTCCACACCATCCGAGAGGGTGACTCCAGCTCCTCATCCGGCATAGCGTCCAACGCATCTGTCCACACCGAGCTTCAGCGTCACGAAGATGAAGGCGTCAAATACGATCTGGATCTACCAGACCACGCCCCGGGTTTCCCCCAATTTCCGTCTTTCCCACCAAGACGGGGGGATTTGATCCATGTTGTCAGCAACGACGAGCCGCCAGCAGTTGGCGAAACAGAACAAGAGAAGACTGCACGTGAAGCACGCAACATTGACCGGTTTAATCGCCGGCAAACCGAAGCTGAAGCAGACCAGGAGGCACGACGCATGAGGGTCCAACCACGTGACCTCAACAATGCTTTCGACAGGGTGGGGGATAAGCAAGTCTTCAGGACCCCAAGCGCCAACGTAGCCGTCGCCATGGCAACAATGCAGCGGCTGCCCAACACTCCCGAGACTCAAGTAATCCGTGATGACATACAAGCTTACCTGACGGCTGCTATGGCTCAGTCCGCAGAGATGAACCAAGCCCGGGCTCCATCCGTTCCTGTCGAATCAAGCCACAGCCGCCAATACTCAAGTCGCTCACAGCCACTCAACCAACGTGGCTCGCGCAATAACGACCCATCAGACAACCGTCAAGGCGGAAACGGTGGTCGTGATGGTGGTCGGGACGACAACCGCCGCCGGGAGGATAACCGCCACGACGTTCGAGGCGACAACCGCCGAGATAACCGCGACAATCGCCGTGATAACCACGGTCGCAGGGCCAACCCAGATGGCAATCGAGATCGCCGCGATGGCAATAACGATCTCCGCCATCACCTCGGTGGACGTGATCTGCGTGCTCGCATCAACCAGAGAGCCGACAATCGTGCATCCCATGAAAGCTATCGCCGTATGGAGTATGACACCGTCCACGGTCCGCCGGGTCTGAAGCAGTTCACTCCACACCTGCGCCAAGTCATATGGCCCAAGAATTTCAAGCTCGAGAAGCTTCAGAAGTATGACGGCAAGGAAAACCCCGAATTATGGGTCATGCTCTACGAAACTGCGTGCCGCTCAGCCATGGCTGACGAGCACGTCATGTCTAACTACTTCCCAGTCGCTGTTGGTCATGCAGGTCACCAATGGCTGGTTAGCTTGCCAGCGAACTATTTTGACTCTTGGCAGGAGCTCAGGCAGGCCTTCATCGACAACTTCATCGCTACTTGTGAACAACCCGGCAACAAGTACGATCTGCAGCGGATCCGGGATCGAAAGGATGAACCACTGCGCGAGTACGTTCGGCGTTTCTCGGAGATGCGCATCAAGGTCCCATCAATATCCGACAACGAAGCAATCGAGGCTTTCGTCACCGGCCTCCGCTTCCACGACGCCCTAAGAGACAAGCTCCTCCGGAAGAGACCCGAATCGGTCACAGCGCTTTTGGCCACCGCTAAGAAATATGCGGACGCTGACGACGCTAAAAAGATAATCGTTGAAGAAGCAGCAAGGGTTCCACGCTCCGACCACCCCCCACACCGCAACGATTACCACAGTAATCGTGGTCGGAACGACAATTTTGACCGCCGCAACCAGCGCAACGACTCCCGCGACCACCGTGATCAACGTAATCAGCGGCGCAACCGCCGTGACGATTACAGAAACAAGCGCGCTCGAGAGGACGACGGCGAGGTCAATACCGTGAAAAAGGGCGGCGGACGCCGTAACTACGAGGACGACTACGCCAAAGCATTGAAGGGGCCCTGCCAGCTCCATCCTAAGTCGAACCACACCATGGAGAATTGCCGCGTCCTCAAGACTATCTACACGCGTCAACAGGCTCCGGATACGTCCGACAAGCCTAACGACGCGGGGGAACGACGCAACGAGGACAACGACGACGACGATGCAGACCCTCGTCACAAATACGTCAAGCCGACTGATCGCGTACACACCATCATCGGCGGCAAGGTGTCCATCGAGACCAAACGAGAACGCAAGCTGCTCGCCCGCGCTTGCTTGAACGTGGCAAACACCGACAACCTTCTCACCGATCCACGGCTTCCTCCGTGGTCTCACCGTGAAATCTACTTCAGCAGGAAGGACCAATGGGCCGCCATACCCGAGCCAGGGCGTTTTCCCCTGGTCCTCGATCCTTGTATCAACAAGGTTCAATTCGACAGGGTACTGATCGACGGCGGCAGCTCCATTGATATACTGTTCAAGAACAGCCTGCCCGCTCTGAAAATAGCCCAGGCGGACCTGAAGCCGTACGAGGCACAGTTCTGGGGTGTTCTCCCCGGACAGAGCTCCACACCTCTCGGGCAGATCACGCTACCTGTGCAGTTTGGGACTCCGGACCACTTTCGCACCGACTACGTCAACTTCGTGGTCGCTGACTTCGACGGCACCTACCATGCTATTCTTGGTCGACCGTCGCTCACCAAGTTCATGGCCATACCTCATTACAGGTATCTGGTGCTCAAGATGCCTACTGAGAAAGGAGTTTTAACCCTCAGGGGCAACGTGTACGCAGCTTATACCTGCGAGGACGACAGCTTCAAAATAGCAGAGGCCCACGACCTCTCTATTCGCATGGCCGAGACCATGCTCGACGCTAAGAAGACCCCGGCCGACCACCTGGAGATCCCAGAGCTCGAGGCTCCGCGCAAGAACATCAGATCCAAGGAGCACAAGACGATCCAGCTGGTCGAGGGCGATCCCAGCAAAACGGCCCTCATCGGGGCCAACCTGGATCCCAAATAGGAAGACGCGCTCGTCAGGTTCTTGAGGGGCAACGTGGATGTGTTTGCATGGAAACCTTCCGACATGCCCGGTGTACCTCGGGACTTGATTGAGCACTCCTTAAATGTCAACAGCAAAGCCAAACCAATCAAGCAAAAGCTACGACGGTTCGCTCGCGACAAAAAGGAGGCGATTAGGGTAGAAGTTACACGGCTTTTGGCAGCCGGATTTATCAAAGAAGTGTATCATCCGGAATGGTTAGCCAACCCGGTTCTTGTACGCAAAAAGAATAATGAATGGAGAATGTGCGTTGATTACACTGATCTCAACAAACACTGCCCTAAGGACCCCTTTGGTTTACCTCGCATAGACGAGGTCGTAGATTCAACCGCCGGTTGCGAGCTGCTTTCCTTTCTCGATTGCTACTCTGGTTATCACCAGATCGCTCTCAAAAAGGACGACCAGATCAAGACATCTTTCATCACGCCTTTCGGCGCCTACTGCTACACGACTATGTCGTTCGGGCTCAAAAACGCCGGTGCTACCTACCAACGCGCTATACAGGCCTGCCTCAACGACGAGATAAAAGACGGCCTCGTCGAGGCTTACGTCGACGATGTAGTTGTCAAAACCAAGGAAGCTCATACCCTTGTTGACAATCTGGAACGCACCTTCGCTGCCCTTAATACGTTCCAATGGAAATTAAACCCAAAGAAGTGCATCTTTGGTGTCCCTTCTGGCATATTGCTCGGCAACATCGTCAGTTACGACGGCATACGCCCTAACCCGGAAAAAGTCAAAGCTGTCTTAGACATGAAGCCCCCAAAAAAGGTGAAGGATGTCCAGAAGCTTACCGGCTGCATGGCTGCTCTAAGCCGTTTCATATCAAGATTAGGAGAAAAAGGCCTACCGTTCTTCAAACTGCTCAAAGCGTCCGAGAAGTTTGAGTGGTTGGAGGAAGCAGACGCTGCCTTCACGTAGCTAAAACAGTACCTCACGTCACCTCCGGTACTTACTGCTCCGAGAGAAGACGAAACTCTCCTACTTTACATTGCGGCAACCGATCGGGTGGTTTCCACTACAATGGTCGTCGAGCGCGACGAGCCGGGCCACGCCTACAAGGTATAGCGGCCAATTTATTTCATTAGTGAGGTACTCAACGAATCCAAGACCAGGTACCCACAGATTCAGAAACTGCTCTACGCCATACTGATAACATCCCGAAAGTTGAGACATTACTTCGATGGATATCGTGTGGTGGTCATGACCGAGTATCCTTTGGGGGACATCATCCGCAATAAGGATGCGAACGGGCGCATCGTCAAATGGGCAATGGAGCTATCCCCCCTTTCCTTGGAATTTGCAAGCCGTACCACAATCAAGTCTCAGGCACTCGTCGATTTCATCGTCGAGTGGACAGACTTAAGCACGCCTGCCTCTCCGGGATCCGACGAATATTGGACGATGTACTTCGACGGTTCTCTCAACATTGACGGTGCGGGAGCAGGAGTTCTTTTCGTGTCACCATCCAAGGAGCAGCTCCGGTACGTCCTCAGGATTTATTTCCCAGCATCTAATAATGCCGCCGAGTATGAAGCATGCCTGCATGGTCTACGCATCGCAGTTGAGCTTGGAGTTAAACGTCTCTATGTCTACGGAGATTCGGCTCTGGTCATCAACCAACTCAACAAGGACTGGGACACGACCAGTGAAAAGATGGACGCATATTGCAAATCGATAAGAAAGCTGGAAGGCAGGTTCTATGGCATCGAGTACATACACGTGGTCCGGGACAAGAACCAGGCAGCGGATGCGTTGTCAAAGTTAGGATCATCCCGAGCCAAAATCCCACATGGCGTATTCGTCCAAGACCTGCTCACGCCTTCCATTGAAGACGAAGATTCAACGACCGACAAAGTTTCAGACCAGCAATTAGTGGCTACGGTTCCGATGCCGAGCACAACCGAGCCGCTTCCGACCACTCATGAGCCGGACTGGAGAACGCCTTTCATCAAGTACTTGACAGATGGTAGCGGTTATATCGATCGAACAGAAAATGAGCGCCTGATGCGTCGTAGTAAGCAGTACCTGCTCGTCGATGGCAAGTTATGGCGCAAAAACGCTAAGGAGGAAATTTTGATGAAGTGTATAACCCAGGAGGAAGGTGAGCATCTCCTAGACCAAATCCACTCTGGCTCCTGCGGCAACCACGCGGCCTCAAGAACACTGGTCGGTAAGGCTTTCCGAGCAGGGTTCTATTGGCCGTCAGCAGTGGCTGACGCAGAGAAGCTAGTCCGCCGCTGTGAGGGTTATCAGTTCTTCTCCAAGAGAATCCATGTACCAGCACACGAGATCCAGACGATTCCAGCCTCTTGGCCTTTCGCATGTTGGGGACTGGACATGATCGGGCCTTTCAAACCAGCCCCTGGGAAATTTACATGCGTCTTCGTGCTGATTGATAAGTTTTCTAAGTGGATAGAATACATGCCTCTGGTACAGGCATCCTCAGAGAAAGCTGTCACATTCCTCGACCAGGTCATCCACCGTTTTGGCGTGCCCAACAGCATCATTACTGATCTGGGTACTCAGTTCACCGGGAACGCTTTTTGGGACTTCTGCGATGAAAGGAGCATAGTTGTAAAATACATCTCGGTGGCGCATCCTAGAGCTAATGGACAAGTCGAGCGGGCAAATGGCATGATCTTGGACGCATTGAAGAAGAGGATGTACAGAGAAAACGATAAAGCTTCTGGAAGATGGCTCAAGGAGTTACCAGCCGTTGTCTGGGGCCTCCGAACTCAGCCCAGTCGTAACATCGGTGTCTCACCATACTTTTTGGTTTACGGCGCTGAGGCAGTCCTTCCACCAGATATAGCTTTCAGATCAGCACGGATAGAGAACTTCGACGAAGGCAAGGTCGACGAAGTACGGGAGCTAGAAGTCAACAGCGCAGAAGAGAAAAGGCTTGATTCCTGCGTACGCACGGCCAAATACCTTGCTGTTTTGCACAGGTACTACAACAAGAACGTTAAAGAGCGTTTCTTCGTGGTCGGGGACTTAGTCCTGAAGTGGAAGACGAACCAGGCTGGTGTCCACAAACTCGCAACCCCATGGGAGGGACCCTTCATGATCAAGGAAGTCACACGTCCAACGTCTTACAGGTTAGCTCATCTAGACGGCACGGACGTACCGAACTCATGGCACATCGACAAGCTTAGACGGTTCTATGCTTAACTACTGAGATATGTACTCTACTTGTATTTTCGATTTACTTTACTAAAGCAACTATGATTTCTCCGACCACTCTAATGTGTCACTCCGAATTTTATGGTTATTCTAACTTAAGCCAGTACAAGCCGACCACCACTCCTTCTACGGTTTTCGGAGCTGGTCCTGTCTCCGGTTCCTCCCAACACGTGCACGGGATCTGCTCTCTGCGTTGCGGGTGATCGGCAGGTCCCCCCTGGTTTGACTTGTCTGTGTCCACGTATGCACAGGTCATAGTACCTCATACTCCGACCACATGCCAGACTAGGGCCGCACAAACTTTTCAGGAGGACGTGTCGAGCAAAACGGTACAACTAAACAGAATGTTAACACGTTCCCACTTAGTTACACCAACAAAAATTTTCAAGCTTAAAGTGCGTTTTGTATAAAACAAACAAGCTTATAATGATATACAGTTACGTTATTACAAGCTTGCCTGAAAAGGCTCAAGTTTACAATAACACAACTATGTCCTCCTTCTATAGCTCTAAGCCTATTACATTGGCTGGTCGGGGCGCATGGCATTTACTGCTTGCCGCCTCTGATACCCTACTCGAGTCTCGGGGACTCTAGAGCTAGTCAAGCTGAAGGGGATGGCCCCGCCGGTGCCTGGCTGGTCGAGACCACAGGCTTCGTCGGTTGGCTTGCAGCTGATGGCATTTCCAGCTGGCTTGTCGATGGCATACCCTGCACAGGTGCTGTCCCACCTCCGCACAGGTTAATATCGCCAATTATCTTAGACGACAAGTCCAGCTGGGCCGTCCGAAGCTCTTCGGCCTTGTCTGGGTCTATCTCCTTTGGGTACCCAGCCTCCAAGCGTTCGAGATCGATCAGGGGGTAGTGAGCATGCACCATGCTTAGCACATGGGCACCCGTGTACTCACCCGCCTCCTTCACGAAGTCTTGGAACCATCCCCATGCTTGCTTGCATCTCTCGACCAGTCCGAGCTGAGGCGTCCTTAGCTCTTCCTCTGTGAGCGCCGGGTCGATAAGGTCGAGGACGGGCACAATGCCAGTTGCCATTTCTTGGCACCGCTTGCTCCACGTGTCCCGCTCCTCGACGGCCTTAAGGCATTGTGCTTTCCAGTCGTCGCGCTCCTTGATCACGGCCTCAAGGTGCCTCTTGGCATTGACTTTCAAAACTGAAAACAGTACAAGACATCAAACGTGATGACACGACAAGGCAATGTGGGCAATTGAATGAGCAAGGCGGTCTGGAGTGCTTACTTTTCAGGTCGTCCTTCATTCTGTTAGTGTGGTCTTGGAGTTCCAACTGGCGGCGTGCCAATTTCTCGTTGTCCTCCTTCAGACGACCACATTCTGCAAGCGACCGGCTGTTCTCCCCCCGGAGGCGGGTCACTTCAGCTTCTAAACCTGCATTACAGCTATTACTGTCAAGAACAAAAAAAAAACACAAGTCTAGCACTTGCTATGATACGGTGAATGCTTACCTGTTTTCTCCTGTTCTTTGTTTTTGAGCTGGCCGACCAGGTTTTGGTTCTGTGCTTCTTGGTTCGTCCTCTCCTGGTCGGTGGCTTCAAGTTGGCGCCGTAGGCGTTCCACTTCAGCCGTCAGCTCCTTATTGGTCTTCATGACTACTTCTATCTGGTCGAAGCACCTTTTTCGGTACCTTGCAGTTTTCATCACGTCCTGCATACAGACAAGCTACGTCAGACAGTTCGACTACACAAAAGGTTTAAGGACTAAAGCCAAATATACCTGGACTTCAGTCACCAGGCGTTTGGCCGCTCGTTCAACTCTTAAGGTTTCCTCGGCCTCTGGGATCTCCTCGTGCATGACCCATTCGTCATTCCGATAGCGCGACACATATACATGTTGTCGTCTATCTTGGGGACGGCCCAGGACTTCTTCCACTTCATCTTCTTCAGCCTCCTGTTCGGGAGGCGGCAGTGGTCCGGAGTTCGCAGACTCCACGACCACCAGGGCTTTCCCACAAGCCGTCGCGTTGGCACCCTGGTTCTGGGCAACTTCTGGCTGCTGCTCCTCGGCTAGATCTAGCTCCCGTGGCGCTGTGGTATCCGCCTCATCAGAGTTTGTGCTCGGAGCACTTGCATTCTGCTCGGGGACTGGCGTCTGGTCGTCCGTCTGCTGAGGCCCAGGCAGAGTCCTTGCCATGGGCTCTTCCACGGCCGGTTGCTAAGCAGTTTGTCCCGCCGTTTTTGCAGAGGACGTTCCGCACCCAGCTAGCTGGTCGGGGCTTTCGGTGGACGCCGATCTAATACATTCAGAGACAAATTCAGAAGACAATAGCATCCAATGCAAAATGCAAAGTTTACATCAAAAATATATATACTTATAGTTTTGACTTGCGGAAGGATGTGGCGAAGGAACGTCTCCTCGACCGCCCCTGCTCTGCTTGCTCGGCAGTTTCCACCGGGACTTGTTCAACCTCCGGTACGGGCGTCGGAGGATGATGCGGCACGTTCCCTTCGTCTGTGCTCTGTGTTGCCGTGGTCGGTGCTGTGACCACTGCTGGCACAGAGGAGCCACCCTGCTCCGACGGCCCCACCTGCCTTCTCCTCTTTCGGGGGACGAGCCGGAAGATGTCCGCATCCTCTGCTTCGTCGTCCGACTGGGAGATGATGGCTTGGCGTCGTTTGCTGGCAGCCGGACGCTTGCCGGCGGCTCTGGTCGAGGCGTCCTCTACGGTCTCGAGTACCGCCCAGTGAACGCCATCGGTCCTGGCGCTGGTCTGGGCGGTTGGCCCAGTAGCTTGCGGCCACTCTACACCGGGGGGAGGCGACACAAACACTCCTGCCCGGTCACGGCCATTATACTGAGACACAAAATGAAGGAAAAGACAGTTATTTTCTTGATACAACATGACTTTACAGTTAAAAGGAGGCGTCATTTACCTTTGGGGGAGGGCGAGCCAGCTTGAAGGCGTGTTCAATGGCGTTCAGTGCAACATAATTGGGATCGGCCAGGTTGAATAGCTCTCCAATCCTGGCCTTGATCTCCATCTTGTCGAGCGGCTCCTTTCTGGTCCTCGTCGGATCAGCGCCTCCTTGGTACTCGAAGCCGGGGTGAATCCTTTTCTGGCAAGGCTGAATTCTTCGACTGATGAAGTTGCCGACAACGCTCGGGCCATCAAGCCTTCCCCACGGGATCATCCCGAGCAGTTCGGCGATCTGCTCCAAGTTCTCGGGCCTCTCCGACCAGCTGCTTTTCTTCTCTGGAATCAGTCCCACATCGCACAGAGTGATGGTGTTCGGCTCTTCACGGATGTAGAACCACTTCTTGTACCACTCGTCCAATGAGGTGTTCCAGGGGCAGTGCAGGTATTGAGCCTTCATGCCGTCGCGCAGGTTCAGGTAAACGCCTCCGGCGATCTTCGAGCCACCGCTCCCTTTCTTCCGAAGACAGAATAGGTGGCGAAAGAGGTCGAAATGGGGCTGGAAGCCGCCATAAGCCTCGCACAGATGGATGAAGGTGGAGACAAGAAGAATCGAGTTGGGATGCAGATTGCAAATCCCAATCTCGTAGTACAAACAGAGACCCTGAAGGAAAGGGTGCACTGGAATCCCAAAACCCCTTTTGAAGAAATCTTCAAAGACCACAATCTCACCTGGTTGTGGATCGGGGAAGCTTTCTCCTTCCGGCGCACGCCATCCCGCGAGTGCTTTGTTGTGGAGCACTCCCATGGCGACGAGGTCCTCGATGGTCTGCTCGTTGCTCCGCGATTTCCACCATTCCTTCGCCATGACCCCGCCCTTCTTCTGGGCGTCTCTCTTCGCCATTGGTTCGTCCTTACTAAGTGGATGGATGCGGGAGACCGAGGGGATTGGTGATGATTTTTGGGGAATAGGGTTCGGCAGGAGGAAGAAGAAGGTTGCGGCGGTGGATGACAATGATGAATGGTATGAGCAACTTACCAGATCTGCATTATATAAAACAAAGAGCACCGTCGTTTCGTCCGCCCGAGAATATTGGGAGTCGTGCGCACGCGCCGCAGACGGTTGTTCACACAACCTCGAAATCTGCGCCAATAAACGCGCTCCTTCGTTAACAGTGTACGCGCCTCTTCGTTGATGGTGTAAGGGGGCCCACACTGACACACCTCAATACAGGTGTCAACCGGCTGTTTGCAAAAAAAAAAAAGGGGGGGGAAGACAGAACGACGTACTATACCTATTTACTTTTTTGACCAGACATGTCAGACTGGCCTTGGCAGAGAATAGAGAAAAATATACAAAATAATAGTACAAGCAGCGCAAGTGATCGTGGATTTGCCTTGACCACTACTGTGCTTGGATACTGCCCAGACCACTAATGTGCTCGGGGACTGCACAGACCACTACGGTGCTTGGATACTGCCCAGACCACTAATGTGCTCGGGGACTGCACAGACCACTACGGTGCTTGGATACTGCCCAGACCACTAATGTGCTCGGGGACTGCACAGACCACTACGGTGCTTGGATACTGCCCAGACCACTTTTGTGCTCGGGGATCGCTCCGACCACGGCCGTGCTCGGGGACTGCCCTGACCACTGCTTGAATAATGTTTCTCCTTGGCTACATGTGATCTGTACTCACATACAGTTAAGAGATTTTTCTTTGGACCTCGCTACAAGGCTCATACTTCGCCTTCCAGCAAGTTCGGGGACTACGTAGATACGATGCACCTGCCGGTGTATTTTGTTTTGCTTGTACGGCAATTGGATTCTTAACCTCAGCGGAATTTCTTTTTTAGACCCTGGCACCACGTGCCTGCGTCACCTACTACTAGGCTCGGGGACTAAGTGGGCACACTTCACCTTGCGGTGAATGTGTTTGTTTAAATCGACCCCTGTGTTTTGGATGGTTATGAGGATTATTAGTATGATCGGGAACTGCTCAGACCACTGCTTGAATAATGGTTCTCCTTAGCTACATGTGATTTGTACTCACATACAGTTAAGAGACTTTTCTTTTAGACCTTGCTACAAGGCTCATACTTTGCCTTCCAGCAAGCTCGGGGACTAAGTGGGCACACTTCACCTTGCGGTGAATGTGTTTGTTTTTCGACCCCTACGCTTCTGATGTTTAAGGGTGTTATGCTTCAAGAACACTTACATTTCTTTTCAGAAATACAAGTGGGCACACTTCTTAGGACGGAAATCTTTTTCTTTTTTCTTAAGAGCACCATACATTCTTCGGACAACCTACTTCTCCGGTGATGACGGTGGTCGGAGGCGTCAAGAATTCAAGCCTCGCTTGTCGGAGAAGGTTAAAATGGCGTGTCGCAGCATAATACATGATGCTCGGGGACTAGCTGTGGGGGTATTAACCCCTATAGCCTTATGGCTAAGCTTGGGATGGCCCGGATCGATGGGTTCAGTCCACTCGAAAGATGACGTGCGGCCCAGTTAACCTGATCGGAGTCCCGCACAAGGAATCAAGACGGATTTGGCGATCAAGCAGGATCCTGGTCGGTTAGAATAGGAATCCTTATCCGGCCACATATGGCAATTGTAACTGACTAGGATTAGTTTCCAGATCTGTAACTCTGCTCCCCGGACTATATAAGGCGGGCAGGGGACCCCTCTAAAAGATATCTCTCATTGACATACAGCAATACAAATCAGACGCAGGACGTAGGTATTATGCCTTATTGGCGGCCGAACCTGGATAAAACCTCGTGTCTGTCTTGCGTCACCGTCTTGTTTGGGGCTTGCGCATCTGTCTGCCGATAATCTACTACCTTGGGCATACCCCTAGGTAGACTGCCGACCATATTTCGTCGACAAAAGGCTTCTAAAAAGGGTGTTTCTAGCCTTTGTATTCCACTTCTCGTAGTGAACCTCATCACCTTGAAGGTTGGTGGGATCCTTAGGTTTTAGGAAGCCTTGTGAGGTGGCTCTAAGCACTCTAACATCTAAAGCCTCTAGGTATGCCTCCATGCGAATTTTCTAATAAGGAAAATCATCTTCATCAAAGACGAGAGGGGGTCCATCCCTGTGGGACATCTTGCTCTAGGCGGTTAAGCTTAATTTAAGGAGCATGAGGGTCTGATACCAATTGAAAGGATCAAGATACCCAAGGGGGTGAATTGGGCTAATTCTAAATTTCTTGCAATAATTAAGCCCTACACTTAGCCCATTTCACCCTCTTGTGCATAGAAGTGTTTCTATTGTTCTACTGCACAAAAGTTTTACACACTAGATTCCAATCCTACTCTAGCATGGTAATTCTAAGAATGTAAAGACATGAATTGAATTGCTCAAATATAAATGCTCAAGGTAAAGAGAAGGAGAGGAACGCGGCAATGTTTTTTTTGAGGTATCAAAGAGTCACCACTCCCCACTAGTCCTTGTTGGAGCACCTACGCAAGGGTGTAGCTCCCCCTTGATCCACGCAAGGATCAAGTGCTCTCTATGGGCTGATTCTTCGACACTCCATTGTGGTAAATCACCCACAACCGCTCACACCATGACTTGGGTCATCCACAAGCTCCGCCGGATGATCACTAAGCTTCCAATCACCACCGACCCATCTAGGTGATGGCGATCACCAAGAGTAACAAGCATAAACTCTCACTTGACCCAACCAAGCCTAATGAGAAGAGTTGATGCATACTTGCTACTCTTTATGCACTAATGAGGTCCTTAATCTTGGATTAGCAAATCTCAATCACCCCACTAGGCTCTTGCTCTCCCTTGCATACCGAATGGTTTCCTCAACAACCAATGGGCAAGAGAGATAAGAGTAGAAGTATTTATACTCCCCCATTCAAAACATGACCATTATTGTCCAACTCAGCAAAACACGAGGTGACCGGACGCGTAGGTCAATACAACGCAGCTACAATTGGCCGACCTTGTTAGAGAGAGTCGTTGGAGTGACCTGACGTTGACCACCGTCCGGTCAACATCCACCGGACACATCCGATCAGGAATTTTGGTCTTTAGACCCTCTTTGATGTCGACCTGATGCTACAAGCTCAGAATCCGATCATTTACTGTTTAACGTCAGATCCTTCCTGATAGCGAGGCCCCACTGCTATAGATATGACTAGAGGTGTGTCTGGTTCTAAACACTGTGCAGTGTCCGGTCGCTCCTCGGCTTCTGCTGTGTGCTCTAATCACTGATCAGACGCAACACCTCTGAGTTCGGTCATCACCAAACCAGCGTTCGGTCAACATTTTGACCCTCTATTCACTTCCAATTCAAAATCCTTTGTGAATGAAGTTGACTCCACTTGATCTTTGGGCTATTCCTGAGCTATCTAGTGCTAAGTTTGACAAGTGTGCATCACACCTAACCCATTAGACTCACCTAGGTCAAGCTACTAGTTCATACTCCCCTTAATAGTATGACCAAAGGAAAAACAAAGTCCTAAACTACTCTAAGTATCTCTACAATGCCAAATAACACTTAGAACTAGTCCGTCCTTGACCTTGTCATCCATCCTTTGAAAACCAAAACAATTTTCATTGACAGGGGCATGAGAACCATAATTGCCCAAATGATTATCATTACCATGACCTAACTCAAATTGCCTCTACAAAACACACATTAGTCACAGTAATCTTGTGTCATCATTAATCACCAAAACCCAACTAGGGGCCTAGATGCTTTCAACATCTCCTAAAGGTGCATTTGAGATTCACACCATCCCACAAGCTAGCCACTGTCTTAGATTTCTCATTCACTAATATGTAAATCTCCCAGTATTGAATAGCTAAACTAGAGGGACCTAACCAATTATCTTCCCAAAACTTCACTTCCTCCCATTTCCTATCTTCCAAGATAACCCATCTTGGTAGAGGCTGCCCAGATCATGCCTTTAAAGAATTGAGAAACACCAATAGTAGGACTATCAAAAATGATGGTTTTTTCATACTTGTGATCCACAAACTTCCTCCAAAGTTTTTGACCATCTAAATTGTATCTCAGCAAGTTGTAGTTTGTTTCCATTTTTTCAAAGTTAAGAAAATGTTAGGCCATGTACAGCACGACCGCTTGAGGTAGCGCAATCAGCAGTTCCTGGATTTTATGCCACCATGTATGTTTGGTAGGCGCTTGGCACAAAGCATCGCTACTCATGCAAGCATCTCTAGGAGATTTCATAGTTGAAGAAGCCACAGTTACAAGGATGGATAAGTACATTATTACATGTAAGGTTAGCTTTTCCCCATTGTAGATCAAGGCTCTTAGGTAATTGTTTGATTATTCTCTTTCCTTAAAAGTCCATTTAAGCGTTCATGGTTGCACATACCCTTAGTTGCAATGGCACGAAGGAAGATCATGGCAGTGGGGGATTGGGGCTTTGGACTTTGGAGGCCGCTCCATGGAGAGAAGAAAGTAGGACTAGCCAGCTAGGTATGTGAAAATAGAAAGAAAATAGTGGTGTTTCCCTTTTTCTCTGTGCCTCATGCATTTATCATTGCTCAATTGATTGACTCTATTTATCGATTGAATTCGCACTAGCTTATATATAATACACTACTACACAAAATCTTTTGCGATGCGTTTTCAAATTGGCCTCGAAGGCGGGCGGGCCGGTTGCCCACCTCGGTTATTCGTGGTAGGGCAGCCAGTCGAACAACCACCTTGGTTAATGATTAATCGAGGCTGGCAATGTAAAAGAACCACCTTGGTTAATGCCTATTATCCGAGGCAGTTTCCCTAACACAACCATCGGGCAATATAAAATAACTGCATCGGTTAATATCTATTAACCGAGGTGGTTGCCCTAACACAACCGCCTCGGTTAATACATTAACCAACGTGGTCGCTTCTAAACAACCACCTTAGTTAACAAATCATTAACCGAGTCAGACTACTAGAAGCCACCCGCCTTGGTTATTCAACGTCGCGTACAGACCTCGAGGTGCGGACGCACAGGAACAGGAATGGGAGTGGAAGTGGGGCCCGCCTGTCGGTCGTAGTGAGAAAGCACAAATGTGTTGCACCCTAGGGTGATCTGTGTGCTACTCCACGTAAGTGATCCGGAAGCGGGGCTGATGGCCACTCGTGGCTCGCCACGGTCATAGTGAGAAAGCACGAATCTGAGCGGCGCGGAAATAACTCTCTCTCTCTCATTCGTCGTCCTTCTATCCCTCTCTTGTCCGTCTCATCCGTCCCTCTCTCTCTCTCTCTCTCGTCCATCTCTTGTCTCTCTCTCGTCAGTCTTCCATGTGAGCACCCTCTCTGGTCCATCCCTCCACACACGTCTCCCTCTCCGGCGTGGAGGCAGCGAAGGTGGCTAGCGGTCGCGCGCCCTACGGCGGTAGAGGGGAGGACGAGAAGCGCGGCCTCGCAGTGGTTCGGTTCTCTCTGACCGCCATGATGGGGAGGAGGAGGCGCACAGGCCAGCCCCCTTCGGCGCCGGCGGCCCACGGGGAGGAGGCTTGTGGGGAGGCCCGCACTGGCGGTGGTGGCATATGGGAAGGCCCGCACCGACGACTGCGGCGCACGAGGCGACCCCCTGGCGGTGGATCTACAGTGCTGCGCCTCCTCCGAGCACGACACAGTGGCCCCTCCCTCTCCTTCGAGCATGGCACCCCTTTCTTGTCCCTCGTGTGTCAGCCACCAGATCCGGTCTCCAACCGTCCACCGGCAACGGATCTGACCACTGGCGGCTGCAGGGGTGTGGATCCTACCACGGGCAACGGTGGCACGTGGTACCGGGCTCGGTGGGCTACCAGGCTCGGTGGGCTTTTTTATTTCATAAAATTATTAACCGAGGCAGGCTACTTAACTCAACTGCCTCTGTTAATAGCATTAACCGAGGCGGTTGCCTTTAGACGCCCGCCTCGGTTAATCGATTAACCGAGGTGGTTGCCTCCTTAACTGTGACCTTTCATCAGAGGCGGTTGGCTTGCCCGCCTCGGTTAAGATTCCTGTAGCAGTGATATAGTAGGATGTATGATAGTCTCTTAGTTCTAAATTATAAGACGTTCTGGCTTTTCATAGTTTTTGCTATATAATAGATATATGATATATCTAGATATATAGTAAAAGCAATATATATAAAAAAGTCAAAATATCTTATAATTTGGAATAGGAGTAACGATGGATGAATATCTTTCTAGCTTTCTCGACCTATCTAACTCATTGTTTTGTCAGCTGCAACCACTATTGATTTATTTATTTCCTCTATATTGTTTTTTACTAAATTACGTCGTTACTCATTGTACTGGATATGGAAGAACTTATAATCCATCTAAAAAAACAAATTTAATTTTGTTTAATTAAAAAATGTGCAAATATTATTGTCGTCCAAATATTAAGTACTTTAAAACTTAATCACTTTCACTCTTTCATGGTTGTTTTTGTAAATTTGCGTAACACATATTCAAAACACATATAAGCAATGAATAGTAGTGCCATATCCTGAATGTGCCTGATAGACAAAAAAATCATGAAAAATAAAATATTAAATTTCACTAGACTTGACACTGTTTTTTCAAGAAAAAAATGCTTAGAAATGCTGTTCATAAGAGATAATTTATTATTTATTAACAAATTTTCGTATTGTGCAGGACACAATATGATTCTATGTTTCGCTTTATCTGAAAAAAATCTAGGACAAAAGGATTCAAACCTCCTAATCCTGTACGACTTCGCCTCAAGTGCTCCTCGAGGCCCACTTTTTACCGCGCACTTTCACCTAAAAACTCTCCTCAAGTGCTCTTCAAAGACCACTTTTTACAGCGCACTTTCACCTAAAAACGGCTTTGGTTCCTCTACTTTTCACCAGAAAATGATTTCTTAAAAGTAAAAGGCATTTGGTACGGCTCCACCGGCTCCAAGCACAATTTCTACAGCTTTAGCAAAGCCACTGACGCAACACTAAATGACTAAAGTTTCCCTCGAGTAAAATTTTTACACTGGCCTCTTTCGCAAAGATCTGAACATAGTCAGAAACAGAGGACCACAAAAAGGAATAAGTAAATGCATATCCATAGGTCCAGGCGTCCAGAAATTTTCAGGAAGACCTCTATCAAGAATAGTGCAGGGAATCTTCAGATTTCAACTTGTAAAAATTCTATACAGTGCAAGCACGCCTGGCAAAACTAACTTGACACGAGAAGCTCAAAAGCAGCCCAATCCCAATTCCCAAGTAGTGGTGGTTGGATCCAATGCAGCAAAATCAACGATTAGCACCAAGCCGATGATAGCCCTCCATGGTCAACACTCCAGAGTAGTACTCACAACCTACCTATACCTAACGGTTGCTATCCACGACTTTGAGCGCCCATTTGTTTCATCATATTCTGCAGCCCAACCAAGCCACCAAGCTGAATCAGCATATGCGGAGGGATGGCATTGGCTATGGGCCTTATGTCGCGGTTAGTATTTAATCTCCTGTTGTTGGTCGGCAGCGGCAATTTCTTCCACATTTTGGCAATTCGCTTGTACTCCTCCAGCATGTTCACCACTTCCTCCACGAGCCTACCAGATCACCGAGCGATCCGGTTGATTCGTGACTGGTTCATCAGCTTCGGGTTTATCCCGTCAAGCTCTAAGTAGACGGTAAGAGAGAAATGAGTTTCACAGTGCCTGTCCAGACTGTGGTTACCCAAGAGAAAGTGTTGCACAGGCTCACCTGCATCAGTCATGGAGTCCATCATCGTCATGTACCGCTTAATCTTTGCTTGACCTTCCTTCTCCTTTCCTTTTTCAATAAACTGAGCGCTAAATCCTGGTATCATAGAGACGACCTGCAAGAGAATTTTATATCTTCCTATGTTGTTGGATAATTTCATCGAATTTAATCACATTTATAGCAATGAAAGGATAGCTAACCTGTCCAAGAGGGCCCATACTCTGGAGACTCTAGAACATCTCATACAGAAGCCTGAGTGTGAAGGTTCCTTCAACCAACTGAGGAACACTCTTCGGTGGCTGATTATGAGGCATAATAACTTCGTGGATCTTGTTCACCAAGCCAGACAAGTCACCCATACCTGACAAGTACACTGAAGTTAGGTAAACTGTAAACTGGAAAGAAGAATCACGAAGTTACAGAGTATATTGAACATATTTTGCTGACCCAACAGACGGCTAACAAATGGATTCACTTCGAAAACCTCGAAGTCTGGAATATGTTCTCCAGTTCCAATAAATATCACAGGGCTTTTTGTAGCTGCAACCCTGAAAACAAAGAAATTGTAAATAAAAGTTCTTCAGAATCTTCACCTATCTACTCGAAAAAACAAAAACCATTACTTCATTTTAAGGGAGTGAACAAGGATTATTTTTTAGAGTGAGCAAATATTACATGTGTAATAGTTTGAACTTTGAAATGTTTCATTCATACTAAACATTTGCTCTCGAAGAAAAATGCACATTAAACCTAACTGAAAGTAACCTAAAAGACAGACGCATTTCCTTTTGAATTTTTTTTTTGACCAAAACGATAGGTGAATCCCCTACCTTTTTTCTTTTTCTTTTTGCTTTTCCATTAAATGAAAGAATGATATTTCCATTAAATGAAAGATTGCTTTTTCCATTTCCTTTTGAATTTAATATGTCCTGTCTGATTTTACTTGTGTGGAATTTAATATATATATAGAGAGAGAGAGCTTTTAAGTGTGCAGCTCAACAACAACAACAACAACAACAACAACAAAGCCTTTAAGTCCCAAACAAGTTGGGGTAGGCTAGAGTTGAAACCCATCAGAAGCAATCAAGGTTCAGGCACGTGAATAGCTGTCTTCCAAGCACTCCTATCTAATGCTAAGTCTTTGGGTATATTCCATCCTTTCAAGTCTCCTTTTATTGCCTCTACCCAAGTCAACTTCGGTCTTCCTCTGCCTCTCTTCACGTTACTATCCTGACTTAGGATTCCACTACGCACCGGTGCATCTGGAGGTCTCCGTTGCACATGTCCAAACCATCTCAACCGGTGTTGGACAAGCTTTTCTTCAATAGGCGCTACCCCTAGTCTCTCACGTATGCAAGAGATAAAGGATACTTACGCGCTAAGTGCACCCCGCCTTTCGCATGACCATCCATTTTTGTAACAATCACAGCACCAACCGAAGCACTCTGTTTAAACGCTTGTGCCTGATCAAATGCAGCCTGACTAATACTACCATCCATAACGAATTTTACCAGGTCTGGTTTCTGCATAGAACACACTAAAAAAGGTTGGTTAAATTCTCATTAGCAGTGCAAGGCTAGATTGAATATGCTGGAGATTGAGAAAGTGAGAATACCGTAGCTTCTGAAACTTGGCGCATTTCTTCGAAGAGGGCAGCTTCCTGCTTGTGGCGTCCACTTGTATCAACAATAATGAGATCACACTTTTCTTTCCTGAACATGTCCACGCCCTCAACAGCAATTTTCACAGGATCTGATTCGGTGTAGCTGCAAGAGCAAATATTTCATCTATGTCAATTTTGGATGTAGGTTTCTAACCAAGAAAACTTTTAAATAAGCACCTTCCGTAGAATGGTATCTTGGCTTTTGTTGCATTCTGTTTCAACTGATCAAAAGCACCAGCTCGGAATGTATCAGCACAAACCAGTGCAGGATTAAATCCCTTACGCCAATGATAATCTGCATACTTGGTGCAGGTAGTGGTTTTCCCAGAACCTGCAATAATGAAATGTTACTCAGTGAAATGAAATTTTCTATGTTTGATCTTAAGAAAAGAACATGAAAACAATGATCAGCAGAAAACATTAGTCTTGGAAATAGGAAAAGAAGGAAGGAAATGTCATGTGACAATTCACAAGTCCATACCAGTAAACAGAAAATAAAACAAGAGGGTCAATGGTCTCTTATAAAATGTCTATAACTAGTTGTACAAATGCTTGATCAAGTTTTGTAGCAAAATAAATAAATCAACATATTAAAAATCAAACTGACAATTCCTGCCGGTATAACATAACAATAAAATGTCTATAACTAGTTGTACAAATGCCTGATCAAGTTTTGTAGCAAAATAAATAAATCAACATATTAAAAATCAAACTGACAATTCCTGTCGGTATAACATAACAATAGTTATGAAGTTGACCATGAACTTGCTTCCAGATAAGGCGATAAAGACTGCAAGGCTATGAGAAGTTATTGTGGTTAACCCTTATGACCAACAGGAGTATCAAAAATTTCAGAAAAAAATAACAAAGCGATCCAAATCACAGCCATTCATACTTTTCTAACCCCTTCATAAATTCTTCTGAACACGGTCCGAAACCTTTGAAATAACAGCCTCAAGCATTTGAATCATATATACATCTTATCATCAGAAATTAAGACACCCAATAAAAACATGAAAAAGGAAACAACTACATGACTAACATGAGTGTTTTGTTGCTTCTCGAACAAACACCTTGTGATATTTTATCGCAGGCGTTCGGAAATAAACAATGAACACAGACAACATCTTCTACCGTAAGTCCGTAAGTTCAAACTTCCGATACAAATTTTGTTATGTAAGATGTAACGAGCAATTGGGCAGATGAATGATACTGACCCTGCAAGCCGACGAACATGACCACATTAGGCTTCCCCTTGCTGGGGGTGAAGGACGGCTTCCCGGGATCCAGCATCCTGCGTATCTCATCGACAACGGCCTGCAAGCACGCAACAGACAGAGAGATTAGCCCTCCGTCCGCCGCCCGCTCCGTAGGCTCCGATCGAATTAGGGCCTGCGACTGCGGTTGCGACTCGCGACTCGCTAGGGGGCGGGTCGAGGGAAGTTATTAGCGACGTGCGTGCGTACCTGCTGTATGATGCGGCGCTTGTTGGTGCCGGCGGCGAGCGCGTCGAGGTTGACGATGCGCTTGATGTTGGCCTTGACGTCGCGGACCGTCTCGAAGCGGACGTCGGCCTGTAGGAGCGCGCGACAGATCTCGTTGAGGCAGTCGGCGAGCACCTTCTCGTCCACCACGGTGGCGTTGCTCATCCGCGCCAGCGCGCGGGCGATGCTCCCGCCCAGCTCCGCGAGCACCTTCTCGGCCGGTCGGTCGGACGCCCCGCGAGACCCCCCCACTCTCCTCTTCGGCGGGAAGGACGGTGGGCGGACGGACGGGTCACCGAGACGATTGATCACCGACCCGGAGTCGGAGGCGCGGCGGCTCTTTTCGTGACTCGCGCGCGGCTAGCGGGCGCTGTTGTGAGGCTGCCAACGCAACGAGCGGGTTGGGGCCGTTGGATCAAGCGATCCGGCGTTTCTGAACGGAAGGGATCGGGTCCACCAACGCGAGAATGTGGTTGCGTGGTTTGCGCCTTTGCGGGGTGCGGCTGTATTTATACGTAGCTACGGCGTGGGAGACGGAGAGACCTCCTGTACTGCTACGAGTCGACCAAGAAACCGATCAAGAAACGAGTCGGTTTCTGACTTCGTGTGTACCATGGTAGCCTGGGTTCCCGAATCCCGGGCGCTTGGCAGCCGAGTCCGTCTGATGATGCGAACCGAAATACCGAATGCCACCTACCTGAGGCCTTCGTTCTGTTAGGAATGAACTGCAGCAGGAATGGTCCTAGGAGGGGAACAAGTGGGATCGGTTCCGGATGTCGAGAGAAGGAAGCAAACCTGGCCGTAGATCACGTAGAATGTCCAAGACGGATCAGATTCCGTTTCAGGCCAAGCTTAACCGAACTGCAATCTTTTATGGGCGGGTTTTTGTTCAGGTTGTTCTGATCCGGACGGATTGGGTCTCCTTCCGGGCCTTCCCGTAAGAAACGAACGAGGCCTTAGGATTTTTCTGGATGCCGATGAGTTCGACAACGATAAACGAAACAAGAAAATAACACCCAAAGAAAAGAAAAGCAGAATTTAACTTTTATTTATGCACGTAATCTTCCACAGGATCAGAATTCCAGGAATCGTGCCACTGCCAGCAGGCAGTGCCACGATCATGAACCGCTCAAACATGTACGGAGTAACTAGCTAGGCCGCAGCGGCCTCTAACTTGCCACCACCAACCCGGCGGGCCGGCACGGAGGCCAGATCTCGCGGGCCGGTGTCCCCGCGCCCGCGGGTGGCCCGCTCGTACGCCTCGAGGCATCGGCGCTCGCAGCCGGGCTTTGGCGGGCCGGCGCGGCACTCGTGCAGGCAGCGGTTGCGCTCCCGCTTGGCGCCCTCCTCCCGCTGCTCCTCCCGGCGCTTGGCGCGGCCGTACTCGTCGCACTGACGCAGGCAGTACCGCCGCTCGGCCGCGCCGAACTGCCGCTGCCTGCGCGCTGTCACCTCGGGGTCCACACCCTCCTCGCGCTGCTCCTCCTCCGGCTCCGCTACGCGTGCGGACACGAGGAGGACGCGGAGCACGGGCAAGGCCATGTACCTATATTTATCTTAATCCACACATGTTGATAATAGAATTAAACTAAGTTTTATTTTATTCCACTCCAACACATGTGGATTGGAACGAATGTGTTGAGCATTTGGTCAATTTACGACTTATATTAATCCATAAATACGACTTAAACAATAGTAACAGTACCACTAACCATACTGTAACACCACAACTACTGCAGATAGTATTTAACAGTGCAGCAACCAAGTAAGCTAAAAACGCTAACAGAATAGCATATGAACAATAGCGCACAGTGGGATTAGATTTATACCCTAGGGTGGGACTGCCGGTACCCCGCGGACAGTGAGCCACCATCTTCTCCGTCGTTGGTGTTGGTGCGGCCACCAGTCCTCCTCGTGTCCACCATGTTGCAGAGGAGGTCGCGCCGGGAGACTCCTGCAGGTGCGGTGTCGAAGCAGTGGAACGAGACTCTCCCGTGCAGTGTCGAAGCAGTGGCACGGGAAGCTCCTGCAGGTGCGGTGTCGGAGCAGTAGAACGAGACTCTCCCGTCAGGAAGCAGAAGCCCCCGAACAGGAAACTGCAGCAGAAGCCCCCGAACAGGAAACTGCAGACGGGGCAGCAGTCGCACCCCAAAAACTTGATTCCCCGCCTACCCGTGCAGGTACGCTTGACGGGGGAAGTTCCGGAGGCTTGCTACCGAAGCTTCCTGTGAGGAGGAAGAGGAAGAGTCGGGTCTCGCACACCCGGAACAGGGCCCCCCCCCCCTCATTATAGCCGCGCAGTTCTCCATCTGTCCGTTAGGCCCTGTCGGGGGAATGAACCTGAACAGGGTGGTTGGGCGTTGGGAGTTGGCTGCGGCGGCTAGGGTTTCGGTTGGGCCCAGCGACAAAACCAGGCCAAACCAAACCACGGCCCACGGCCCGTCGCGCGGGCGGCTCGGCTCGGCGGCGGCGCGCGCGTGTGGCCTCCCGGTTCTCCCTCTCAACTTGTCTATGTGAGAGTCCTAAGACTCACTATTTAAGATGATAACCTTTTTAGTGAATTTCCCATATGGTACTAATCACTTTTCCACCTAACAATAATTGTGGGCCTTTAAAGTTTATTTAATTAATTAGAATAAATAATGGACCTGGCCTAAATTAATCTAACAGAATGTACGTGCATCTAAACAAGGCGATAAATGAATCCATGTGTGTACAACATATACAAATAATAAAATGGCACCCTGCCTGCCTCTCGCCAATTCTTTGTTTGTTCACTTCGTACAATCCTTCGGCGGTGGGCCGTCCAGAAACTAGAATGATGGATCCTTAAAAAAAAATGAAAGCTGCAGGCAGCTGAAGGAGATCGACCACCTGTACGAAAATTCATGGCCCATCCTACAACTCGGTCGATTGCACGCATCTTTTGGTCTCCCACTGCTTGGATGTGCGGTACCGACGACAGGTACACACTGGCGGCTAGTGTCAATCCCAGATCTCCAGGACCATTTCGGAAACTTGTCCGGCGTCCGACACGGTACGCACGGGATCGTCTGATCGGTGCCGTGCGCGCGGGCCGGGTATCTTGGCGCGCCGGGGCGGATCGACCATCCCTGTGCGCGGCGAGAATTGAAGCCTTCACGTGGAGGCGGCAGTGAGCTAGCGCCCAGGCATGCAGCAAGGCGCTGGCCGAGGGTATGGCCACCGGGCTGTCGGAGCCGCGGCGCAGAACGCGCCAAACGCCAGGGCGCGGCCACGCGTGCCTGATGCGGCCGGCCCGTGACCCCCGCCGCGGCGCGCGCGGGCACATGGACATGGCCTGCGCGGCCCCCGGCCCGGGCGAGAGAGAAACCCGGCCGGCCGGCTGGACGGCTCAACATACCACGCGTGACGCGTATGTCTCCGCCGCGCAGAGGGCGCTGTCTCAGCCTCTCAGGTGCCCGCCGCGCGGCCCGTGACCGTGCGTCGACGTCCCCGGAAGAAACGCGCGCGGCGCACGCAGCAGGTTTGGCGCGGCTCGCGATCGCGATGGCGATCGTGCACGCGCGGCGCGGGGCTGGCCTTGGAGGCAAACCTGGTCGAGGGCGACAGAGCGAGGCGCCTGTTCACGGCACATGCACGTACGCCAACGCGCCGTGATCCCGGGCCCTTCGTATACGGTGCGGTCGATCGGGAGCAGGTAGGGCTCCAGGCGCTGTGAAATTTAGGGTGCATGGCAGCATGCTGTGTCCTGTCGTCAGTCGTCGCCCATCCCGGTGTGCACAGAAGAGTGTTAGCAGGTGGACGAGAACGAGACCGGACAGTGTGTCACTGTGTCGTTGAGAATGTGAAAACAAGATGGCAACTATTCGTGCGCATCTACTCCTCCCTGCAGGTAAGGGTAACGGCATGCATGGCTTCCATTGCCATTTTTACTGGTGTTTCGGGCAGAGGAAACGTTCACTATACCACCTTGCTTGGAATCTGCCAAGCTGATGACCGACGATCTGCTTCAGTATCATGCTAGTAGTAGTAGCTACAACAATTCGTTGTCACTTTGTTCGCGTAGCAGTAGCGTTTGGGACCTCTTTGCATTGTTTTGTCCTCTCGGTGAGAACTCCCGGGTGCAATTTGCCAATTTCCATTCGACGGACAGGGAGACATTGACGAGGCCCGGGAACATGGCGAAGAGCGACCGTCGACTGAAATCTACGGCGGCATGGCCAGTGATGGCGATGCCGCCATGGCTACTGGCTACGGCAACGTCCAAGCCTATAGGCATGGGCAGGGAAGAGAAGTGCAGGCTTTGCGTTCCCGGTGAGTGATGGAAACCGGAGGAAGCAAGGGAAAACCGTTTTTTCTTGTCCATTAACCTTTGCATCTTAGAGCAATTCTCTCACCCAAGCACTCCTTCAATTCAACCAGTTCATGATCCAAGTATTCAGCAAAACAACCTCACCACAGAGCCTCTCATCTGGACATAATACACGAGTTGCTAGCCTGCCCAGTGCCAGCAAAGCGCAAACCATAGATTAGAGGTAACGTGAGCAAAGTTAAAAGTTCAGTAATTAGGGCCAACATACCAAGCATATGAAACCCAATTTCAGGTATAAAACCATAAACGACCTGTTACCAAGTTTTACTGCATCTTCAAATCAAGAGTACAGGCTTCTGCTGATACTCGTACCTTCATAACAGTTACAGCCATGTGAACCGCGGCAGCCATCAACGCAGATCATAGGCCTTCACCAGCTAGTGCACTGCTCAAGATACAATGGGCCTGGGCAAATCACGAAATTTCAATCATCGATCAGAGCTAAGCAATACAATCCAGAGGAAAAGACAAGCTGTCCAATTTTTCCATACAAGTAGCAACCTAGTCCAGAGGGATGAGGCCCCAATTGTTCCCCTGCTGGTATATATTGTCCCCCTCTACCTTGCTTGCTATCGCTTTCCAGCTCTATTTCTATGCTTCTGCTGGTTCACAGACCTTGCTTTCATGAGCACTGAAGATGGACATTGAATCGGTGAGGTGTGCTTGCTGTAGCTTCAAAGAGGACTGCACCCAGGAATACATAGACAATGTAAAGGGCAACTTTGGAGGGAAATGGCTCTGTGGCTTATGCTCAGAGGCTGTAAGGGATGAACTCAGTAAACACAGGAGCAGCCAGGATGGAATTGAAGAGGCTATCAAGGCTCATATGGAATTCTGCAGGATGCCGCTGTCAAGCCCAGCTGTCCGGGTAGCTGATGGCATGAAGGAGATGCTTAGGAGGAGGTCAGGGGACAAGAGGAGGCCAACAACACCATCAAAGGCACACTCAGCATAGCAAGGTAGGTAACAACCTTCGCAGTTGAGGACTGTCAACGGAGATGCTTTCAGTCGCCTTAAGGTCAGTGCATTGATGTGAGAGCCTCTCAATCTACTAAATGTTTGTGTCCTATAAGTATATTTTTTTATATATATACAGGCAGCATGTCAAGTGTAAATATGAGCAATCTTATTAATCTGAGGTTTCATGATCATTACATGAATCAAGTGCCGTCCACATGAGATACATCTAGCTTATTTTCTGTTTTTATTTTCTTATCTTCTGCATTTGTTTCCCTCAAATCTAGAAAATAAATTTGGTTATTTGTTTCTTTTACTCAATTTATTTATTCTGATAATTTGCTGTCAGGAGTCAATTCTTACTATTCAGTTCTAATGGTGTGAAGAGTGAACAGTAGTTTTACAAACTTTTACTTGATTATTAATCATAAGGTACTTGAAGAGTACTGGAAACAAAGGGTACTTTTTTTTTTACTAAAAGAAAGCCAACATGAGTATCAAGGAGGCCTGGATAATTACAGATGTGCATCACATGGAAAAGACAGTAGCACTAAATTACACAGGAAGATATTGAGGGCTCAAATATTCTGCAGATATGTAAATTTGGCACTATAAGCTAGAGCTCAAATGAATGAAAATCCATACTAGTAGTGCTGAGACTAAGAAGAACAAACATATTCAAACTTGCCTCAAGCTAGAAGCATACTCCTGAGATCATTAACTATAGCTAGAACAGTCCTTCTCCTGCAACCAAAGACAATTGTTATTATCAATTGCATGATTGAAAACTTGGACTCAGAAAAGGTAGCATATGGATGGCCATTCCCATTTTTCAAGTGTATGATTAAGTACTAATGACTTTCCACATTTCAAATGTTTGGAGCTTCTCATGCTGTTAACTGTATTACCAAATCATGAATTTAGGTAGACACTTAAATGATAATTATAATTCCATACATACCATTCAAAAAGGTCAGACTTTATAGATCAAATAGCTTTCTTGATTGTCTAAGAAATCAAACACATATGTTTGGTTGCTTGTGTGTACTTTCTTACGATATCAGAATCTTAATATAATCAGTGAACTTACTTAGCTCATCTAATGATATGTTAGCAGCACTGTCCCCAGATTTAACCAATCGAATCTTGCCTGCACATAGAATAGTTATCCAAACATTAGGCTTTTGTTCAATGGAGAGACAGGAAAATAAAAGGTAGATGTAAGCTACCATACAAGGACATCCTATTTCAACTGAAAAAAAAAACACATAGCTGTGTGATTGTTAGGACATAAAAAATGGTCATTGCCATTGAGTTACCTATGAAAACTAATTATGTAGAATACAGTCTCACTAATCAACATACTAGGAAAGAAGCTTGTGTGAATCAGCATACCATCACGTCGAACACAGATCTCAGGTATGTTTTTGACTTGATCATTAACACTGTCATTGTAGACCCTGGTTTCAATATCGCCCTCAACATAGACTGCAGAACTGACATAAGGTAAAAGAAAAAATATAAGCATCCATGGCGAAAAAGATAGATATAGTTGTATTCAAGGTAAAAAGAGGATCTTTTGATTTAAACCACATACTTCTTCACCAGCTTCTGAACAGCATAAGCACCTAGCTGGTCATTATGAACAGCTATGCGATGCCACTGAGCTGGCTTCGGCAAATCATTAGGCCCAATTACCCTCTGGTCAAACATGCCACCAGTTCCAACGGTAAAAACAGTTACTGTATGCCCATTCCTTAAAATTTTTTGCACAGGCACTTGTCCAACTTTGCCACAGATGATGGCCTAGCAAAAGCACAACAGATTATAAACGTAAAGTAGGGCTCCTCAAAAACAAAACAACAGGCAGAATTTCATATAAAAGATATAGGATATCCAATTTTTTATGTCCATACCTCTGTGCACGCCACGGAAATCCCAGCCCTTTTTGGGATCTACGCTTTGGGGTCGTAACTCTCTCTTTGAATCTGAATAATTATCATCATATTCCATATCACCCTTCTCATCAACATCAGAAAAAGATACGGTAGAACTCCAAACTCGTGATTGTCTGCAGAAAACTGCAGAGAGAAAGGTTTAATATATCTTGCACGTCAATGTAAATGTATATATCATATAAAATGATTGATCAGTGAACACAGTTTCCATGTTCCTATGCTAGGTGAAATCTGTGACTGTGAGGAACAATTGAACCAAATACCTACCGGTTGAAACCCTTTGCTGTTCCATGACCCTCCTCAAGCCCTTCAGCAATCCGGTGCTGACATGAGTCATGGTGAAACTACATGAACAGAGAAAATGAAGAAGATATAACCATAAACACAATAATGGGATTTTCTTGTTTCATCCATGAACTTAAAGAAAACATCAGAGCAATTTTGTTCAAGCTAACAGTGTATCATTTAAAACTTTTTATGACCTTAATGTTAACACTTAACAGTAAAAAAAACAACATGACGAAAATGATACGTCAGAAAAAAAAAAACTGACCATGGACAGCGTGATCAGAATGGTGAGAAATTATTTCACAGGAGAAGGTTCAGAATAACTAACTCATAATTATATGCATCTGAGGAACACTTTGTATGTAAACTGCAGATAGCTGTCCACTGCAGTCTGCCTGCTTTGATAAAACTAGAGCGAATCGTTTGTATTCCTAGATAGCACATCTTTTCATTAACCAACTATCAAAACGTGAACTAATTATTAGGAGGTATATGACCCATAATGGGGGGACAATTCGAATACAAGGGATGGCAATTTGAGCAGAGATGACCCAGTCACTTATTTTTCCCTCCTTAATGTAGTGCAACATAAGCATTTTCTATTAAACACACAATACCAGTGTTGGACTGGACAGCATAACGTATTGCAAGACTAAACTGTTTCTGTTCTGGTTAAATAATATGCCTAGCACACTACTGTCAATTGGCCTTCCATTATTTCCTCACCTTTCTAGAGGCAATCCCTTTAAACTAAGCTAACACATAATACAGGGTTTAAGTCTCAGCACAGTACAGTATTGCTCCCCATAACAAGTAGCACGGACATGTTGTATCAAACACATCCTCCACCCATTTCCACATGTTCTCTGTTGTCCATACTCGCCTATAATCCATGTCGAGTTGTACAATTTGCATCAAGGCAATCCGGTCACTCAAAAGGGGGATCATAGAAAAGATCAAAGGGCAAGGATAAGTCAATGAGGCATCAAGGCAAAGATCAAAGGACAAGGATAAGCCATACAGGCATATGAACGAACACCTCTCGTGCATGGTGCATAGAAGTTGCCTGCTGCGCCATAAGATGGGAAACACGAACCGTGCAAGCAAATTCATCAATCGGGGAACCCCATCTCCGATTACATACAGAAGCATCCAACATTTGCGCGGCGGATGCCTTCGCAGCAAGCCAGAGGTGGTAACAGTTTTAGATGGGGATTGCAGTTCATACCGAGATGGAGAACGTACCGTACGGTAGGGAAGGGGCCGTCGGAGCTGGGTTTTGGAGTGGCGGCGGGCAGAGGCGCCTCTCCGCGCTAATGGGAGAGGGAGACAGCGATCGGGAAAAACGGCGGCGCTACCATTTCCTGAGGTTCGTTTGTTTTTCTTTCGGGTCCGGGGTTTTTTTCTTTTCTTTATAAGAGCTGGGCTACGCCAAGGCAAAGGGTCCTGACTCCTGAGTCCTGACCCGCCAGGCGCCAGCCGCAACCGCAAGTGGCCTAGGCATTCCCTCGTCGTGCGCAGGCGCACCGCGCGTACGGCGGCGCACCATTCCCCGGCGAGCAAAACCTTACCCAGGCATCGGCGCATCCCGGAGGCGGTGAGCCCGACGACAGGGAGCCTCCGCCGCGGCGATAACCCAACCAATTCCACCCCACTGCCTCCCCCTTGCCGCCGTCGGCTTGCGCCCACGCGCCCGTTCGCTGCGCCGTCGCGCACGTCAACGGCCGCACCCTCCAGCGGTTCAACGACGAAACGCCACGGAGCTACCGACGCGTCCGCCGCACGCGGGTCACACTTCCATCTTCCTCCGCCACCCCGCAGTTGACTTCAGAGTCGGAGGGAGGCCACCGATCCATCCATGACCGTCGTGAAGCGTTACGTGTTGCACCTCTTCATCTCGCTCAAGTACGTGACGGCGAACGTGGTGGACCGGCAGTGCGGCCGCATCGTGACGACCGCGGACCTGCGAGACGGGCTGGAGCGCGTCCGCGCCTGCAACGCCAAGGCGGCGGCAGCCGTCGGCGAGGTCCTCGCCATGCGCCTCAGGTGGACGGCCTCGGCCTCGCGCGGGAGCTAGCCCATATACGCCAACGCGGAGAAAGAGGTCGCGAAGAAAGTGTTCAAGAACCAAACCAAGGTCTGGGCAATGGCCATCCTCAACGCGCTGCGCAGCCACGGGGTCAAGGTCAACCTCCGCATCGACGACGAGGGCGACCACAGGCCGCACGTCTGAAACAACATCAGTTCACCAGTGTGTTCCTAGAGCTCACAGAAGTATGAAAGTTTGAGCATGTTATTGTTATGTGTTGTTTTATGCTGCTTCAGTAGCCTTTGCCCTTGACTCTCCAGTTTATTGAACTTGAACACCATAGCTTTCTGTGTGTAGCAATATCACTGCTGAAACTTCTGTGTGATCTACTACTTTGATATGAACACATACAGATATCAGAAAAAGGGGCAATTGAACTAGTAATTCAGCAAAAAAAAAAACCACTCAGGATAATTGCCCTATTGGGAAGGGAATTGACAGCCAACGGTGTTTTGGTAATACTCAATAACTGATAACTTCTTAGCAAAAACACAATTAAATTACAGGGCACCTGGCTGAAGACTGAAGAGGAAAACAAAGAAAAATGTCGAAGTGATGTACTAGATGCGATGATGCAGTTGAGGATGGCTGGATGGGGAAGATGTTATCAACGTGATCTGTCACCACATTTTGAAAATGTTTGGATATTCAGTGATGCTGGGAAACCTGAAATCGAGAGCGGCGGCGAGTTTGTGGAACCAGCCGCTGAGATCCCTCGGAAAGGAGGCGGCAAGCCGGCATCTGAGCGTGCGCAGCGAACATGCAGGCGCAGGCTCCCTGCAGGGAACTCAGATTACACTGACAGCGCGCATGCTGTGCTGAATCAGAGGCCTTTTTAAATATAGGGTTTAAAGTTTTAGGGTGTCACGTCGTTTATTATAGGCTGTTTAGACATTAATAAAAAATAAATTACAGAATCAGTACGAGACGAATTTATTAAGTCTAATTAACCCGTCATTAGCACATATGTTACTGTAGCACCACATTATCAAATCATTGACTAATTAGGCTTAAAAGATTCGTCTCGCAAATTAGTCGCAAACTATATAATTAATTGTTTTTTTAGTCTATATTTAATACTCTACGTATGTGTCCAAACATTCGATGAGATAAGGAGTAAACTTTAGGGGAGGAACAAAGCCTGAGGCCCCATCGCTGGTCTGAAACTTGCTGAAAAACACTGTTCCGACTGCATTATTGTGAACAAAAAAAACATTGTTCCGACTAAAAAAGAAATCGAACAAACCGAATATAAGTGCATTATTGTGAAGGAAAAACACTATTCCAGCTAAAAAAAATTTGAACAAACCGAATATGAGGTAAGCCGAACAGGGCCTCGGTATGGAAGAGGCGGATCACAAGTTCACAACTCATGCATCTGCTGACAACTATCATGATTCTGCATAAAGTGTAGCTCTAGCGGACAGCACCATGAAGTTCGTTCAGATTCGGGAGCCATGGCTACCCTCATTCAAATTTCAGATCGTCCATTTTCTCTGCATTAACTGGCTAAATTTGATACCCATGAAGCACATTTGTCCGGAAATTCAGACTCTTTACATTTGGTTCTTTTTTTTTCCTTTCCCAAAACAAATGTGTATCCAGCTTATATTGTTTCAAATAACGCCTCTTAAAGCATACAACTGAAACTGGATCACACTTGTGTTTGTGTGGCCTGAGTTACCAACATAGAACTAACGATTCTACACGTCAGACCAACAAATCGTCTGTCATCTTCAAGCAGGCGTCAGCGTCCCCTGTGGATTTCTTGTACTCTGGCTTGAGCTCATGCGTTCCCTGGTTTGGTCCTCGTTTATTATACACGCACAGATCGTTCAATATCTCCTTGAGGAATTGCTGCATAGAAACAAACATAAATAATAACCACATGAGCAGTTAGAGAACAATAAAAGAAATATCTGTAGTTGCAATCTGCATATCTTAGAAGCATTTCCCCACTGACATATCAGGGAAGAGACAAGGAAATACCTCTGGCTGGTCAGTTTCTTGCACTAGTGCCTTTAGGGCCCAATTGGGTTGCCTTTCAAAAAGCTTGAATATAATGTTTTCCATCTCCGTGCGATCCCTACGAGTTCTTTTGACATCGGATGGTTTCGCTGGTGCTTGCTTCTTCTTTTCCTGGCAAGCAAAAAGTTCAACAAGTCATAAGATGTTATAATTGGCAGCGCAAGTCAAAGAGACTGACAAGACATGATTGAGACCGACAATGTGATGGAAGACCTAGAAGGAGAGTAAAATTCAACACTGCAAACTTTTTCCCAAGCAGCGACCATATTTAGGTAACACAAAAAATGTTGATCTCTCATTAAAGACGACAGCAAAATGAATAATTTCAAATGTTAAGTGGAAGACAAAACTACCTTTGAACCAGAAGGTATGAGACCAACCCGGCCAGGCATTGGTCTCATGCTCATTCCGTGGTCATTGTCAAGTACCTACCAAGTGATCAGAAAGTGTCATATTGGTAAGCCACAATATACTTCAAAAATGGCATAATATGGTAAAATAATTCAACCATCAAAGAATTCCACCTGCACTTGTCTAGATTTAACCATATATTTTTGTGTTCTTTCACGGCATAACTTTCCATAGTTCGCCAAATTATCACTGTGAGGTTCCATGTCAAACTTATGCTCTACTTTTCCTTCGCATGAAAGTTTCCCTGCAACAAATAGGGCACTATTGGATGAACCAAAACACCAATTCAAAAAGAAAAGAAAAGAAAAGAAAAAACTGCTGGGAAGTGGTAAGGTTCCTAGCTGGTTACAATCAGTAAACCTGCAAGCAAACAGTTACTAGTAACACCCACTGATGCCAGCTGGTTATTCAAAAAAGAATACTCCCTCTAGCTGTTTATATATCATGCTGCAGAATGATCACAGAAACATGATGTTTGGGCATTTGGCCTGTCCAAATTTGTCCCCACAAACTTGTATGCCAGCTCAGATTTCTACGTGGTTCTCCACATGAGGAAAGGCAAACAGGCATCTCGACCTTTCTCACGTCCCACACAAAAACTGACAGATTTCTCAAACGTCCACAGACAATACATGCCTGCAGACCAGCTGGTTCACAAAAGCTTCAGCTTAAGCAAGTGCTGCCCCTTGCACAAAATTGAAGTAGGGTAGGGGTAGGGCACACCGGGTCTTAGACTAAGGCAGAAATTACTCCATGGGGGAAAGAGGGAAATAGGCATCTGCCTATTGTAAGATTTCAATTTGGGCAGAGGAGTTTGTGGATGGGCGGTGGCATGCAGATCTCAGGACGCCAGAGGAGGTCAACAACCATCAACAGCACGCAGTGCTTAGGAAAGGTGGATTCATGGCTGCATACAAGGGTGAGCAACTGTAGAATCATAGGTCATCAAGTGCTGGAGGCAACCGAAGCCCTAATTTGAAGGATTGTGCCTACGGACCATGGCAGTGGCGGTGTGTGTATGAGGGACGTCGGAATCGACAGATCATGCTTGTAAGCACAGAAGCAGTGTGTGAAGGGAGGAAACCAATGGATCCTGGATGTAGACCAAGGCAGCGACGCTAGGTCGCGCATGGATGGAAGGGGGGGAGGGGGGGGGGGGGCACTGCATTGCTACAGTGGTGACATTTATCTGCTAGGAAGGGTGACCGTCTGGGAGATTAGCTTTGTGAATAGATAATGGGGCAAAAGAGTAAAAAAGCACTGTCCTTAATTTATTTCTACTAGGTTGTCGGGACTCGGGAAACGACATGTATTAGCAACCAAAGTGAGCATAATATAATAATTAAATCAGTCTGGAAAGTGGAAACCGTTGGCTCAGACAAGTTTAACCGTTTAAGGGAAACTTAAGATATGGCCTTATTTTCCTATCTCTTTCCAAATAACTTTCAGACAAGATAAGTCAATATGCACTAATTATGTGGAAGTTTCTTAGCATTAGCAAAAATTTCCCTATATTAACATAATATAGGAACCAAACCTACTGTGAATCAAATGATCTAGAATTCTAGAAGTATTGTGGTAAACAAATAACCATCAAACCACATTTATTTATGTCAGACATGTAATTGCACATATGCCTAACCCTAACTGCACAAACTTATTTCAGATGACTAAATCACTATAATGTACTCCCTCCATCCCAAATTATAAGACGTTTTGGCTTTTCTAGGTTCATAGTTTTTGCTATGCACTTAGATATACACAATGTCTAGATACATAATAAAAACAATGTATCTAGAAAAGCCAAAACATCTTATAATTTGGAATGGAGGGAGTAAAAGGTAATATAGAAACAGAGAGATTTTAATGAATTCCTATCCCACAAGAATGTTACAAGAATATAGCCAGAAATGTACAATGCTAAAACATATGAGGATATACTATTCTGATTGTACCAAACAAAATCACTGTGCTAAATAAAATGGCATCATTAGAACTAAGCATTAATGGATATCTGCCATGCAAGAACAAAGGCAAATCATGTCTGTCTCAGCAGTAAACTTGATTTCAATCATAGATAGAGAGACGTGCATTTAATTTAAGCAATGTAAAGTTGACAAGCATGTGAATCTGGATCCTACCTTGGTTAGATTCGGAGAAAACACACATAGGCACGAAATCTTTGAACATATTCAAAGAGTAGCTCTTAGGTGTATTCCCAGTGTTAGTTTGAGCCAACTCCATCTTGAACTGTCATTGCAATAGCATGATGTAAGAATGATAGGCACCAAAAGCAGAGATGATGATATACATGAAACAAACACACAATGAGCAGCATTAACCACCAAGGAATCCGATTACGGCATCTGCTCTTAAAATTAGTCACCTAACAATTTGCAATCACTTTCAACAAAAACCGATGTGTGGTATGTAGCGTATGTAGACCACAGAAACTATGCAGTCAAATGAAATAAGTACACTTGCTTGCAGTCAAATGAAATATGCACACTTACTTTGGTTGAATATCAATTTAGTTTGTCCACAATAACAAGGGATTCTTCCTCTTGTTCTTACTGTGGTCCAATGAGTCTCTACCAGCCTGTTTCGTAAGTCTCTAGTCTCTACCAGCCTGTTTCATGAGTCTCTATCTACCAGCCTGTTTCGTGCCAAATATATTCAAAACCAGTCCTCGAATCTAGAAACAACTCCAATTCCTATGCACATTTTCTCCCCAACCCTTGGAGTAACTCAAACAGGTTCACAATTTGTTCGAGCATACGCCTTCAGTGTGGCAGCCAATTACAAAGACAGGAATTTCAAAAATTCCCCATCAGTTCGATCGAGGAGATTCTAGAATCTATAGCCGAAGCACGGGGAAGGGACCAGCGGGGTGGAGGGGATTGGGGGATACTTACCTGGAGCGTAGGCTCTTCGGGGCGCTCTTCGGGGCGCTCTTCGGGGGGCTTTTCTGGTCGGAGTAGGTCGAGGGAAAGGACGACCTTGGCGACGACGGGGTTGGCGTTGGCGGGGTCGGAGGAAGAGGCGGAGGCGGCCTGCCAGGCGCGGGAGACGACCGGGGGGCATTTCATGAGCCACACGGAGCGGTCGGCCCGCGCCGTCTCCAGGTACTTGGCCTCCTCGGCCATCGTTCTTGCCGCCGCGGCGCGACTCCGATCCGCAAGGCTCTCGTGCTACTCCGGTTCGCACTGAAATCGGCGGCGCTAGGGCTCGGCGAGCGACGGACGATCTGACGCTGCGGAGGGAGCTAACACGGGGGATCCCCGAACACGGAGGCGTAATAAGGGGGGAGAGAGGGCACGTTGCGACGCGGATAGCGTCGGTTCGGAGCGGAGGGCAGGTCAGGAGAGGCTTCCAACGGGCCCTTCCTGTCAGAACTCTATTTTCTTTTTCTGGTCCCACTTGTCGGTAATGAGACAGTTTTTTTTTAGATTGACTTGGGACTATTTGGTTAGAGGCCTCCGAGACATCCTCCAGCCCATGCATCAATCTTAGCCCAAGGCTTTCAAAATTATATATGTCTCCATATATGATTTATGATTGGGCTCAAACCAAACAGGGTTTTAGGATTTACTTGGTTTTTATGCTAAGCATTATATATACTTGCCGAACCAGTAATGTATTTAGAGTTAATTTGGAAACTCAAATCCTCTTGGATCCCTGATTTTTTTCAGAGTGGGAAATCCATGGATAAATAATTTGAATAACAATTTAGTTTTTCATGGAGGGTTTTTTCCATCCCTGGATGTGCATCCACCTTTCTTCCAAATTACCCTTAGTGTCAAGTGAACCTTTCTCATCATGATGACTTATATATGTGTGAGCCTACTGTCTTAGGAGAGCCAAATCGGCTCGCTCCGGCTAGCAAGTTCCTCATTGTCACCGCTGATGAGGCGAGGCAAGTTCAGCAAAGAAGCGAAAGAACCATTGTTACCCGACCTGCGGCATAATTGTATACTAGGGTGGAGATGGAACAAATACGGATACAGTTCAGATATCTATTTTTTGCCAGATACGAATACATATACAAATATTCTCGAGTACGAATACAAAACAAATAAGTCAGATTCGAATTCACATTCGGATATCTACTCAATTTAGCTAATATTACGTATCTTCCTTTTTATTAATAGATTTGGAAGAACACAGTCATTATATGCAAATAAAGATTAAAGTAAAAGTATATAACACACATAGCACATCGTATTCATTGGCTTATACCTACATGCCCACGATTCAAACATCTCGGACAATGGCATGCAGCACCTCTTGCAGGGAGTCCCTTCGCCCGTCGAAAACCATCCCGTTTCAGGAGATCCAGATCCTCCACAAAGATCACTAGCATCATGCCCATGCTCACCTCACCAACACTCAACAGTACCAAGGGTGACTAGCGTTTTTCCATAGCGCGCGCTGCTGGCTGCGGCAGGTGTAAGAGCTCGGCGAGTCGGTGAGACGACGAGTGCACAGCTGCACACTAGCAGTAGTGGCAAGTGGCAACTGGGGAGCACAGGCACGGAGCCACGGACCCAGCAGCCTCAGCTGCGATCTCAAGTACTAGTAGCAAGTAGCGTGAGTCTACGGATCAGAGAAGCACATTAAGAAGCTTATAAAAATACACATCAGAACGCTTTTCCTTAAAAAGAATTAATACATACATGCTTCGGTATCTCTTATTATCAAACAGGGAGACTTTGGCCGCCGCCCACGCCATCCACGTCACCCGAAATAGTTCCAGCCCTCCGATTCTACGATGGACGCTCAAAAACGACTCCACCGACCGTTACAGCGCCTCCCACCTCTGCTTCCCGATCGTTCTTCTCGCCCCCTCTGCTCTCTCTTTCTTCGCTCGCTCGCGCTCTTCCTCCCGACGCGGATAGCGCCGACGACGCCAGGCGCGTGCCGCCCGCCGCGGCGGCGCTCGCCCTCCTCCTCCTCCTCCCTCCCTCCCTCCCTCGCCTGCCTCTCCCTCCGTTTCTCCCTCCCCTTCCTCTTTCTCCTCTTCCCTCCCGATAAGGCAGCGGGCGGCCTCCCGATGCTTCTCCTCACCCGCACCGTCCCCAACCCGCCGACCGACACATCAGCCCCTGCCCTCGCCCAGGCTGCCCCTCCGGCGAGGTTGCCACTGGCGGATGCCGCGTCCGCCTCTCCGCCCCCGGATCGCCACATTGGCCTGGGCGGCCAGCCAGCGCCGCGACGGTGACGCCAACCTAGGGTTTCGCCAGCGGCTCAGCTCCTCACGCATACCTCCTGGTACCTCACCCTCTCTTCCTCCTCCTAGTTTGTCTCATCGCTCCTCCCCAAGTCCTCTCTCCATCCATCTCCCCTTTGCACAGGTGGATTGGACGGCGCTGCAGCTTGCGTTGCCTCCCTGGCGCGGCGGCCCTCGGCCGCGGCAGTCCCGGCGCAAGCGCCTCATGTAAAATAGACATACCTCTTTGTTCCAAGGGAGTGCCTTCTTTTGTTACATTGTTTCAGATGGGAAAGCTGAGGTGACATTAAATTTTTTTTCAGCTTTAGGGAAATGAAATTAGGGGTGCATCCTGGAGCTCGAGTTCCCGTGTTTTTAGCTGTATGCTGATTCTGAGAAATATACTGCATGCAGCCCTTGTTTTTACTGATCCCCTTTATAGGCTTAAGCAGCAGTAGTCCAACTCAATGTAAGCAAGCCTCTTCTTGATCGGGTCTCTGCATTCTGATGTTTTTCCAATCTCATTTCATCTTACTGATTTTTTACAGCTATGTTGCTTGGGCTTCATCAATTGAGCAGGATTAATCGCTCCACTATTTTTTTCCTTTTGATAACCCAGTCAATACCTGCTACTTTTAGGTACTTCTTTGGATTAATCTCCTCACCCTCTTCTTAAAGGTACATTAGGTTGCTCCTCTCATTTAAGCTGATTTTTTCCCCATGTAAGTTGTTTTTGCCATAGATGCAATTGACATCTGGCTAGCCACAGGACTAAGGTATGTTCATCCATTTTTTTCCTTCTTTCTTACTGGTATCTATTTATGGGGTATAAATATGACCTGTTTCTTTTCCTTCACCTTCCATTGATCAGTGATGTTTCAGAGCTTACATATCTTTCTATTGCAACAATTATTTCTTAGCTTACAAAATAATGACCTTCATATCATGTGTGTTTGATTCTGAGAATAGAACAAAGCCCGATGAAACTTAATAGTTTGGTTTGTTCATACATGGTTGGCCCCCAGCAGTGCTTGCTAGAATAGTGTCAATGCCAAAATAGGACTACATATTTTTGGTAATACAGATATCAGGATATTGCATTACCAAGGATAGAACATTTGAGTGCATACTAATTACACAAGCGTATTTGCAGAAGTAATAATAATCAATAGCAGCTCTATGAATAAAAATAGTTGCCTTTGTTTTCTCTGCTACCTTATATTTATATTTCAAATGAAGAAGTATGCCAGTGCTTAGGACCAAGCCTTCCATCAGGAGGCTTCAGCTTGACTGCCTAAGCAGGTAAGCCTACTAAATCAGGAAGTAACTACCTCATGGTTTAAAAAAAAGTTCATAAAACAGACTTTACCTGTCATGATTCAGCTGCTCCAGGTTAGTAATAGGGTACTTAAATTTGTTCTACGAAAAGCAACTACGCCGCTGCTATTATTTTCCACCGCAAACATCTAAATTCACTGGCAAGTTAGCATTTGTAATTGTAACTTTTGCTTCTGCGAAATTGTACTGCCAAACCCATAGCAAAAATGTATTTGTCCACAGAGCAAAATTCTAGGTTTTTCTGGTTATGCTTCAGTACCAAATTGTAGAATGTATTAGGCTCCTATATTCTTCATAGCCACAGAATATATCAGGCTCCAATATTTTAGACTTATGATTTGTTCTTCTTCACTGATGATTTGTTCCCGGTTACTTTCCGCAAAGTAGCCTACCTACAAACTAAATTCAATTCATTATTTCTGCTAATGCAGTCATGTCACCGGTGCGTCACTATAAAGTAATTCAGCTTTGAATACCAAAATGTCTGAAACCATTTAGAGCTCTACTTATATACACTGGCCTTTTATTTTGCCTTCCATGCTGCCCACACATCTATAATGCAATTCTCTGATTTCCTTGTTCACTGCAGCATTTTCAGCGAGAGCCCATACTATATCAATCAGAAATTATTTGCCAATTATTTACCGTTTACATGTACTTGCCAACCATAGCTCTGGAGTTGGTAATTCATGTCCCATGCTATATTACATTAACTGAATGTGGGCCTACACAGCTTATTACATTTGAAGCCCCATTGTTATATTGCTAATTCAACAGCTCTCTTCATTCACGCACCATCTGACGGTTGTTTCTCAATATCTCATTCCATCATTTGTTTTAATACAAGGTTATCCCACACTTTCTTATATTGATTAAACTACTATTTCTGATGGGAAAATAGTTTCAGTGTGGCCTCACTGTTCTGCATTTTGCCGCAGGTTCATGGGAATTGCTCTTTTAATTCCAATGACTGAGCTATGCATGAGTTTGAGCTCTAGCTCTGATAACCTGTCTATGGCAATTAATAGCTCCACCTTCCTCCTATTTCTCTGGTTGTTACACACCTTCATCACCCTTTTAAGCGGTTGGTGTTCATGCTGGATACTTGATGATCAAACGATTTGAAATTCAACCTTTTAGCCATAAATCTTTAGCTTCTACTATCTACTTTGCGTCTGAAGTCACACAGCGCAGTTCATACCTGCCACCATTTCTTGTGAACTATAGTGTGTGTTGATAAGCCATTAAAATTCCTTGTTGCACATAACCAATTTTATTGTTCAGAACAGTAGTCCTTTCAACATTATATCACAATACTCATACATAGGGATATTGTCATAAATGGTATGATATAAAATATGTTTCCTCTTCTTTTGCTTTACATAGTCTTTGACACTAAGATGCCAATAAGCTTAAATTCTTGGCTCCAATTGCTGCATTTTTTATACATTTTTTAAGATTATTATTGATATGTCAGATAGTCCTAGGAAAGAAGAGATTAGGAAAGTTTTAAACTTATTTATATGGAACGCTAAAAGATACAGCAACCTCATGAATAGGTAAGGCGTCATATAGTAAGAAAAGATTGTTGATATGTGTCTACAGGATTCGGTCACAGAACTACGTATTCTTTTACTCTATTTTCCTATAGAACCCATAATTATTCGTTATTGTTGTTTTACCGTATTAAATATAAAAAGACCTCCAATCGTTCAGCTTTTGTACAACAGATATCTACATTAAACTCATAATACTGTTTCCATACAGATATTAAACATATTTTTTACCTGCTCCTTAACCAGGTATTGGCCGGTGCGTGCGAGGGCGCGCGTGATGGACTAGTTGGTAGTATTATGGGAGTGCTCAGTTGCACTTCTAGAGCTAAGGCTACAGTTATGACAGCTTGATTTCAATTTTTCAATGGTGCTTGATGAGTGCTGGTGGTGCTTCTGCATTCCGGCCTTGTTTGGAATAGAGGAAGTTCAAAGGAATTTCAAAGGAACCCAAACCTCTGTTTTGCTGATGTCACTACGCGTTTGGTATGGAGGAATCGGCAACGAACTTTTCATAGGAACGGTAGAGAAGCATGTACTTTTGTAGGAAACAAAAAATGAGCTCTGAGTTGATGGAAAATTTCCTACGGTGCTTGCGCTCACGCTGTGTCATGGATTCCTACGTTTTTCCTATTTTATGGGTTCCTGCGTTCCAAACACCTCTTCTAGTTATTTTCTGCATTTTTTCTTTCCTCCGTTTTACCACTACACATTCACCCCATTCTTGTGCTTTTTCCTGTTCCCGTGTTTTTGATTCCTGCATTCCAAATAGGCCCTCACAGGGCGGTTACAGCAAGTACCACTAAGAATATAACTATGGGTTACGTGTCACTTTGAGTGCTTCAAGTTTGACCAAGTTTCTAGTAAATAATATTCACATTTATGGCTCTAAATTAATTTATTATGAAAAATACATTTCATAATTAATCTAATGATAATTATCTTATATTATAAATATTTATACTTTTTTTATCTATAATTGGTCAAATGTGAGATAATAAAATACGGTACTGTTCTAAAATTGCATTCTTTTGGGACGGAGGGAGTATAATATACTGACCAAGTGCTTCTGAATTGTCCTCGGGATCGAGCTAAGGGGGTGTTCGTCTACAGCGGCAGTGGCAGCGACAACGGCTTGTTCTCACCCCATATGTTACTGTAGGTGCAGCGGACACCCCCAAGATCTTTTGATCCAATTCGGACTAGATTCCGGACATGTGAGATGCCATCAACTCATCACATGCTTACTCCATCCATTTGATAAGAATATATCAAAGCTTTTTATAAATTTAGTAAAAGCAATAGTGTCAGGGACCAATACTAGGGTACTCAAAGAGTAGGGGCTAATGGTCATCAACATTAATTCGTCTGAGCAGTTAAGACGCGACTATGGCTCCAACCGGCCCTCAGGTGCGCAGGCTCCGCCTCGACCAACCTCTAGGGAGCCTCTGGGGGCAGGCTCCACCTCGCCCAACGCCGAGGCCGTGGGCTCCGCCTCACCCAACCCTGAGGCTGCAATCTCCGCCTCGCTCGACCTAGGGGGGCAAGCTCTGTCTCGCTCAACCCTAAGGTCATGGGCTCCGCATCGCCCGACCCTGAGGCCACGGGCTCTATCTCGCCCGACCCCAAGGTCACGAGCTCTGCCTCGCCTGACCTCGAGGCTGCGGGCTCTGCCTCCCCCGACCCCGAGCTCATGGGCTCTGCCTTGCCCGACCTCTAGGGGCAGACTCCGCATTGCCCGACCCCGAGGTTGCGGGCTCCGCCTCGCCTGACCCTGAGGCCATGATCTCTGCCTCGCCCGACCTCGAGGGGGGGGGGGGCAGGCTCTGTCTCGCCCGACCCCAAGGTCACGGGCTCCACCTCGCCCGACCCTGAGGCCGTGGGCTCCGCCTCACCCGACCTCTTGGGGTAGGCTCCACCTCGCCCGACCTCTGGGGGCAGGCTCCGCCTTGCCCAACACCGAGGTTGCAGGCTCCGCCTCGCTCGACCTCTAGGGGAAGGCTCCGTCTCACCCGGCCCTAAGGCCACGGACTCCACCTCGCCTGACCCTAAGGTCGTGAGCTCTGCCTTGACTAGCCTCTGGGGATGGGCTCCGCCTTGCCCGGCCCTGAGGTCGCAGGCTCCGCCTCGCCTGACCTCTAGGGGTAGGCTCTGCCTCGCTCGACCCCGAGGCCACGGGCTCCGCCTCGCCCGACCCCAAGGGTACATGCTCTGTCTCACCCGATGGGGTCCCATACCGCCACCAACCACTATAGGTCCAAGCATTTGGGCATGGGTCAAAACTCTGATGCCAAGGAAGAGACCGGCACGCCCTGATGTAACCCGTGGTCGTGACAGGCCATACCTAGGGATTCACATCAGGAACAGCGTCAAGCATACCGATGTTGTTCCGCCTAACCCCCGTATGAACGCTGATAGGCGCATCAGCTCACCATGACGTCCACTGCGATGGAATGGAACACCATGACCGACAGACGATGCCTGCGCATGGCGCTAGTGATGGACAGGGTCATGACGTGGAGCTATCCCTATTGACATCTACAGGGTCGATGGGACCCACATAAGGGAGAAGAAGGACCCAGCGATCCTGATGGCCTTCGGCTCTCTCTCTCGTTCTCCTCTTTCCCTCTGCTATAACCCTGTTTTCCCTTGGCCTATAAAAGGGAAAGCAAGGTGTCCCATGAAGGGGATCGATTCAGGCCAGACCCGATCGAACCATCAAGAACCCATCGAACCTTGAACCAATCAAAACATGACACAAGCACACGGCTGAGCAGCAACCGAGCTCTCAGCACCCTTCACTCCTTCCATCAGAGACCTAGGATCCTTTCCCTCTCTCACCTATTTGTAACCCCTACTGCAAACTTTTAGTGCTAGTAACATGAGCAGCAATGATGAACTGGACGTAGGGACATTCTGTCTGAACCAGTATAAACCTTGTGTCCTCTTAGCACACCATTCGAGCTAGACACGCAATATTAGAAATTTACTCATCGGTGGTAACTCAAAACACCGACAGTTGGCGCACCAGATAGGGGCCTTTTACGTGTCTCGACATCCACACCAGGCCTTTGAGGCTAGTCACAACATCAGCTGGGTCCTAGGCGTACACGTGTGCTTCGAGGACCTAGACTTCATCATCACGATAGAGGAAGAGTTGGTGTAGGCTCCCGCCGCTGTCCAACCTCTCCACTCCGCCGGCCTCGACGCCATCACCGAGGTGCTTGAGGAGCTATAGCTACATGCACCAGAGGCATGCGCCCCTGAGAGCGACTAGCTCCTCAGCTTCGACTATAGGAGGTTAGAGCACCAGCTTAGGGCCTTCCTGGGACCCCGACCATCCCGAGGGACTTGTGCCACCTCACCTTCTTGTTCACCAATGTCATGGCATAGCTTGCTAGAGGAGAGCCACTCTCCTTGGGATACCTCATCTGGAGCACCCCGATAGCGCTCCCATCCAGTCTTTGCAATGCCATCGAGACCATTGGCCACCTTATGGTGCAACACACGCATCCATCCCCCATGAACGACGAGTTCATGGGGATGACCAAATATGTCACGGAGTCTTTCCATGACCTCCTCACGGGAGAAACAGAGTCGCCCTCCACCTCTTACTCTAGCAAGGGGAGCCATCACCCCTCTCATGAATGTTTTATGGTAGGTACCTCCGACGGACATATCGAAAGCAAACATGAGGAAGAGGCTACTCCGACAAACGACCTTGACGACAAGGTCGAGGGGGATGTGGAGGCCCCACCTCACCCGCGGATGGAGCAGCTGAAGGCCCAGCACCAAGAGCTCGAGGAAGCATGACTCCAGCTCGAGCAGGAACGCATGGAGCTCGATCGAGAGATTGAGCGCCACGGAGATGGTGGACATGCGCGCGCCATGGCCCGCGATGTGAACCGGATGATCATCGAGGATGATGAAGCCCTCTCACACTTCACCCAAGCAAGCCACAACATCATTGTTGCGGTGGCCTTGCTCTAGGGGCTTTCGAGGCCCACGACGCCCGAGGATCATCGGGCCCATTGTGAGATTTGCACGCTACTCAAGTGAGCAACGGCACAACAGGCCAAGAGCTTGTTGTCCTGATGATGCGAGCTTGACACCAGCTAGCGCACACCCTCAGAGCGACCCAACAAGGACGCGTCAGTCCACCAAGCGCTATAAGGTGGTAGGCTATGCACCGCGATCCTAGTGCATGAGCGTCTTGGTCGCAACCGTGATGCGCGCAACACCCTCGATGCCCATAGGCGTGCCTACGGCGATGCGAGGGAGGGACCTAGCCGTGCCTACCACCCTCATCATGGTAGACGCTATGACAGCGGTGAGGACCGAAGCCCAAGCCCTGACTTGCTAGGACCTTAGGACTTTGGCCAACACATCCTCAACGCCGTCTTCTCTCTATGGTACCGACCACCAACCAACATCCCAAAATACTCTAGGGAAAGAAACCTCAGACTATGGCTTGAGGATTATCGGCTTGCTTGCCAAGCCGGTAGAGCGAATAATGACGATTTCAATATCCGCAACCTTCCATTGTTCCTGGCCGATTCGACACAAACATGGTTGGAGCACCTTCCGCCTAACATAATCCAAAAGTTGGGTGGATCTAAAAGAGATCTTTGTGGAGAACTTCTAGGGCACATACAAACATCCTGGGAACCCATGGGATCTTAAAAACTACTGACAGAAGGTTGGGGAAACCCTTCATGGGTACATCCATTGCTTCTCCCGACAGTGCAATGAGCTGCCTAACGTCACCGACACCGACATCATAGGAGCTTTCCTATCAGGGACCACCTATGAGTTACTGGTTCATAAGCTAGGACGTAAGGGCCGGCAAACCACCAAGGAGCTACTCGACATCACCACCAGCCATGCCTTGGGCGAGGAGGCGGTCAAAGCAATCTTTGACCATCTCAAGGGCAAGGTGAAGTAGGACAAGGACGCCAGCGAAGGCGCCTCCAATCGTCCTAGCAAGAAGAAGAACAAGCAGTAGTGTGAGGGCTCGCTCGTGGCCACCGTCGATCGCAAGGGGGTCAAACGCCCATTGAGGGTATCTCGGACCACTTTGAGAAGCTGCTCGAAGGGCCATACCCGAACCATGTTTTCCCGTCAGGCATCTATGAAAGGACTATGGCCTCATGAAGCGGTTCTTGTCTGAAAGCTTCAACAAGGGGGAGCATGGGAAGGACCCCAAGCCAACTATGGATGACACCAAGGGGAAGGACGGTGGCTTTCCGACACTGGATAGCTGCCTTATGATCTTTGGAGGGTCGGTGACCTATGACTCTAAGTGCCACTAGAAGCTCACGCGCCGCGAGGTCTATACGGCCAAGCCGACCGCGCCTACCTTTCTCTGATGGTTGGAGTCCACTATAACCTTTGATCGGATCGACCACCCAGAGAGTGTCCCATAACCAAGGAGATATCTGCTCATGGTGGACCCTATCATTGGCATGAAGTGGCTCACCAAGGTACTGATGGATAGAGGCAGCAGTCTCAACATCATGTATGCCAAAACACTCAACGCCATGGGCATCGACCGAGTGCGCATTCGGCCGACCAGGGTGCCTTTTCCATGGCATCATGCCTAGAAAGCAGGCCGTGCCACTCAGGCAGATTGATCTGCCCGTCATATTTGGGGATCCATCCAATTATAGGATGGAGACCCTTACCTTCGAGGTGGTCAGGTTCCATGGAACCTACCACACCATCCTCAGACGTCCATGCTACACGAAGTTCATGGCCATCCCTAACTACACCTATCTAAAGCTGAAGATGCTAGGACCATGCGAGATCATCACCATCGGCACCTCCTTCTAGTGCGCCTACAAGTGCGAGGTCGAGTGCTGCAAACACGTCGGGGCAATCGTCATCTCCGAAGAAACACCTGACCCCAAGCAGTCGGCCGGGTCTTTTGAGCATGTAGAGGGTGCCAAGGAGGTCCTCATAGACTCTAGCGGCTCTAAGGGCAAAGTGGTGCGCATTAGAACCACGCTTTCCTCTAAATAGGAAAGCACGCTCGTCGACTTCCTCCACGCCAACAAAGACATCTTTGCATGGAAACCCTCAGACATACCAGGCATTTTGAGAGAAGTCACCGAGCATGCCTTGAAGACTAGGCTAGGCTCCAAGCCAATGAAGCAACGCCTATGTCGCTTCGATGAGGGGAAGCGCAGGGCCATCGGCAAGGAGATTGCGAAGCTTTTGGTGGCCAGGTTCATCAAAGAAGTATACCACCCCGAGTGGTTAGCCAATCCCATTCTTGTATGAAAGAAGAGTTGGAAATGGAGAATGTGTGTTGACTACACGGGTCTCAATAAAGCGTGTCCAAAGGATCCATTTTCTTTGCCATGCATTGACCAAGTAGTTGACTCGACCTCAGGGCGTGAAACCCTTTGCTTCCTTGATGCATACTCTAGATACCATCAGATCACAATGAAAGGGTCTGACCAGCTTATGACATCTTTTATCACCCTATTTGGATTGTTCTACTATGTCACGATGCCGTTCGGTCTAAAGAACGCTTGGGCTACTACCAGCGCTGTATGCTCAAGCGTTTTGGGGACCTCATCGGGTGAACCGTTGTGGCCTACATAGACGACATTGTGGTCAAGTCCAAACAGGTTAACCAGGTCATAGCCGGCCTAGAGAAGACCTTCGCAAAACTCCAAGCAAATGACATTAAGCTCAACCCTGAGAAGTGCGTTTTTGGGGTCCCAAGGGGTATGTTGCTGGGTTTTATCATCTCTGAGCATGGCATCGTAGCCAACCCAGAGAAGATCTCGGCCATCATGAAGATGGGCTCGATTCAGAATGTAAAGCGGGTACAACATGTTGTAGGGTGCCTCACCGCACTCATCCGCTTCATCCCGTGCCTCAGCAAACAATGTCTCCCCCTCTATCAGCTCTTGAAGAAGGCCAACCATTTCGAATGGACGCCTGAGGCCTAGGAGGCACTTGACGTGGTCAAGCAGCTTCTACTGAAGGCCCTGATCCTTGTCCCTCAGACTAACAGAGAACTGCTTCTGCTCTACATTACGGCCACCACACAAGTGGTCAGTGTCGCCCTAGTGGTGGAGCAAGAAGAAGAGGGGCACACCCTCAAAGTGCAACATCTTGTGTACTTCATTAGCGAGGTCTTGTCCGATTCCAAGACCTGCTACCCCAAATCTAGAAGCTCTTGTATGTCGTCCTTATTGTCAAGAGGAAATTGCGTCACTACTTCAAGTCACATCCAGTGATGGTCATGATGTCCTTTCCTCTCGGCGAGGTCATCTAGAATCAGGATGCCATGGGAAGAATCACGAAGTGGGCACTCGAGCTGATAGGTCAAGGCATTTCATATGCCCCTCAGACAGCCATCAAGTCCTAAGTGCTAGTTGATTTAGTTGCAGAGTGGACCAAGATCCAAATGCCGCCAGCAGTCATCGACCAAGAGTACTAGATGATGTACTTCGATGGATCACTGATGAAGAAAGGCACTGATGCGGGACTAGTCTTTGTTTCACCCCTTGAGGTACGCATGAGATACATGGTTCACATCCATTTCCCCTCCTCCAATAATGTGGGCGAGTATGAGGTGCTCATCAATGGCCTACGTATCACCATCAAGTTGGGTATCCGACACCTCGACGTCTAGGGCCACTCCCAGCTGGTCGTCGACCAAGTCATGAAGGAGTCGAGCTGCCACAATGCTAAGATGGCTACAAATTATCGAGAAGTCTACCAGCTAGAGGACAAGTTTGACGGTCTTGAGCTCAATCACATCCCGAGGCGTCTCAATGAGACAGCTAATGCACTGCCAAAGACGGTGTCTGGCCAAGAGCTAGTGCTGATAGGCATCTTCGTCAGTGATCAGTACAAGCCCTTGATCTGCTATGATGAGCTGGAACAAGCTAGCAATAGGCCACCTACCCTAGGCTCAGGGGCTAACCAGTCGTCAACTCCATCCGACCCTAAGGTCATGGAGCTTGACGAGGATCCAGTGATAGAGCCCAACCCTCTGGTTGGCTAGAAGATGCCTTACCTCGACTACCTCCTCTGTGAGGTACTATCGATGGATAAGACAGAGGCTCAGCAGCTCGCGCATTGCGCCAAGTCCTTGTCCTTATTATGGGTGAACTCTACAAGAGAAGCCACACCTAGATCCTGCAGCGTTGCATCCCCATCGAATAGGGGAAGCAGTTGCTGAGCAATATCTATGGTGGGGCCTACGGTCACCATGCCATGCCTAGAACCCTAGTCAAAAACACACTTTGATAGGGCTTCTACTGGCTGACCACGGTAGCCGACGCCAAACAGATTGTGTGTACCTGCGAAGGATGTTAATACTATGCTCAGTAAACTCACCTGCTAGCCCAAGCGCTCCAAACAATCCCCATCATGTGGTCATTCGTAGTCTAGGGGCTTGATCTGGTTGAACCTCTCAAGAGGGCGCCCTAGGTCTATACGCACATGCTTGTCACCATAGACATGTTTACAAAGTGGATAGAGGCTCGACCGATCTACACGATCAAGTCTGAGCAAGCCGTGTTGTTCTTGACATCATCCATCGCTTTGGGGTCCCAAACTCCATCATCATGGACAATGGCATGTAGTTCACTAGAAAGAAGTTCCTCCAATTCTATGATGAATACCACATCCACATTGATTATGCTGTCGTGGTGCACCCCTGCATGAACGAGCAGGTTGAGCGCGTAAATGGCATGGTCCTACAAGGCCTCAAGCCTAGGATCTTCAACCAGTTGAACAAGTTTGGCAGATGATGGGTCGCAGAGCTTCCCATTGGAGCTTAAGAACGACCCCCAGCCGGGCCACTGACTACACATCATTCTTCATGGTCTATGGTTTCGAGGCTATCCTCTCGACCGACCTCGACTATAGAGCACCAAGGGTCAGGGCGTATGATGAACAGGGAGCCAAGGCATCCCTCAAAGATACCATGGACCAGCTAGATGAAGCACGTGACATTGCCCTCCTCCAGTCAGCCAAGTACCAGCAAACGCTGCACCATTACCACAACCATCGAGTGTGGGGTCGGGCCTTCAACCTTAGGGACCTAGTGCTCCACCTCGCCCATAGCAATAGGAACCGCCACAAGCTTTCTCCGCCGTGAGAGGGACCATACGTCCTCACGAAGGTGCTTTGACCAGACACCTACAAGCTCAAGACCATTGACGGTGTAGTCTTCACCAATGCCTAGAACATCGAGCAGCTATGTCGCTTTTACCCTTAATATATGCACACTTTCTCTTATTAGTTTTCCTATCAACTCTCTGATCTTTAGTGACACCCAACCCCAGCAACGGCAGGGGGTCGAGCCTCACTCGGGGGCTAATAAGAGCGTATCTAATCCAGTAGACATTCTCTATGCCCGACCCTTTCTCACATTAAGACCCAGAAGCGAGGTTTGTGAAAACTAACGCTGAGTAAAACTGGTTGGACTGCAAGAAACCTACGCCCTAGCGGCTACGACGTTTTTGCTCACCAGCGTGATTAGAGTTTTTTCTGCACCCCGAGCTTTTTAGCCTTAACTAAGGAAAGAGTCGGTACACATTTAAGAATATATCCACCTGACAAACATTCTTTGTGCCCGATCCTCTATCATGTTGAGACCTAGAAGCAAGGGTTGCGGAAATGAATGCTGAGTAAAACTGGTTGGACTGTGAGAAACCTACGCCCCAGCGGCTACGACGCCTTTGCTCGTCAACGTGATCAGACTTTGTTCACCTGCACCCTAGGCTTTACAGCCTTAATGACAGAAGGGGTCAGAACACACTAACCTTTTTATACGAAAAGGAGAGAAGGGCTAAAAATCTGTTAGGCCATAGTGAAATTTAAGAGCTTGTCCATTTATTACAAGTTTGCCGCTTGGCTTATCTGCCTAACTAATTTCTTAGGGGTGATCTCATCCTCTATCTCCGCAAGAAAGCCCTATGCTAGTGGGTCACCCAAGCTGATCAAACGGCTCAGGCCACTGCCGAGAGACGGTTAGGGAGCAGTTGAATGCCACATGAGGGTTATGCCAACTCCATCACAAACGACGGACCCAGATTCCACTCAAACATATTTGGTAAGAGCTCCCTAAACCCGTTACTCATGCCATCGAGGTAAGTCCTGTGCCAATGGGTCACCCAAGTCGATCAAACGGTTTGGGCTGCTGCCGAGAGATGGGTCACCCTTATTTTCTGCACGTTCTTTCTTATTAATTTCGCTATCGAGCCCCTGACCCCAGCAATGACAAGGGGTCAGGCCTCACTCGAGGGCTGGCAAGAGTGTCTATTCGGTAGACATTCTCTATGCCCGACCCCTTTCTTACGCTAAAACATAGAGGCAAGGTGTGCGGAAACAAACTCTGAGTAAAACTGGTCGGACCAAAAGAAGCCTATGCCCCAGTAGCTATGGTGTTTTTGCTCACCAGCGTGATCAGAGTTTTTGTCCCCGCATCCCAAACTTTAGCCCCTGCCTTCCCAAGAAGGGTTTGGAGGGACCCACCTATGGAATCTCCATCGAGGAGAGGCCAGTAGGTCACCCAAGTCAATCGGACGGCTTGAGCCGTTGCCGAGAGATGAGTAGGGAGCAGCAAGATGCCCCATATGGGTTAGGCTGACTCTGTCATGAATAATGGACCCAGATTTCACTCGAACATATCTAGTAAGAGCTCCCTGAACCCATCACTCAAGCTATTGAGGTAACTTTACCAACCCCCACTTGTACTTTTCTAGTGCATGATCATTCATTCATCCATTCTCATGCATGCATTCATACATTCATACATTCATACCATACATCCAAGCATTGCATATGCAATTGCTGCATCACAACGCTTCGTGTTGCGTCACAAAGCTGTAGTCATCTCATTCGATATGAGTGGCGACCGATCGAGGTTCGAAGGCCAGCCCACAAAGGGCTCAAGCCGCCTCACGTCAAACAGAGCCAAGGGAGAAAATATAGATAAGACCCAGCGGCCCTCACCTGACCCTGTTCAGAAGCAGAAAGGGGCATCTCAACCTTCTCATTCAATCCTAACCTCGAGCTGAGCCCACATAATCTCCATCGAGGAGAGGCCAGCGGGCCACCTGAGTCGGTCTCTAGAATGACTCAGACATCTGTCGGTAGGCGGGTTAAGGAGCAGTGGAATGCCACATGAGGGCTATGTTGACCCCATCAGTGAACGACAGACCCGAATTTCACTCAGACATGCCCGTTAGCGAGCTTGCCGAACATGACACTCGAGCCGTCGAGGCAAGTGTTGTTAGCTCAGCCCCTACGGTTATAGAAACCATGGATAGGGTGACACAAGAAACTCGGTCAACCCCTATCGAGCCTAATGGGGCTCAGGGCTTGAGCTGCCTGACCCTAACTTAGGAATCCAACTGACCAGGGTTCGAAGGCTGGCCCGCGAAGGGCTTGAGGCTATCTCGCATCGAACAGAGCCAGGGGAGAACATAGATGAACCCCAACAGCCTTTGCCTAACCCGCTTAGAAGTAGATAGGGTCATCTCAACCTTCTCATTCGATCCTAACCTCGGGCTAAGCCCATAGAATCTCCATCGAGGGGAGGCCAGTGAGCCACCTAAGTCGGTCTCTAGAATGACTTGGACATCTACCAGGAGGCGGGTTAAGGAGCAGTGGAATGCCATCTGAGGGCTATGCTAACCCCATCATGAATGACAGACTCAGATTCTGCTCGGACATGCCCGTTAGCGAGCTCACCAAGTGCATCACTCGAGCCATCGAGGCAAGTGACGTTAGCTCAACCCCTCCAGTTACGAAAACCATAGATGGGGCGATGATCACAAAGATGAGCCGACCCTCCACCAAACCCCCACTATGCATGGGGACTCGAGGAAAGTTTGACTCACAAGGAGACCAAATGCGCAGTCGCAAAATGATGGCTTAGATCCTAGGGAGGGGGTACATGCAAAAACTAAGAATAACGTTTCTAAAACAAGCGACACTTTTTGTGCTAGTTTCGCTATCCTCTCCTCGATCTTTAGTGACACCCGACCCCAGCAACAACAAGGGGTCGGGTCTCACTCAGGGGCTGATAAGGGTATAAATACCCTTCTAAAATAATCGTTGTGCCCCACCCCTTCCTCTTGTTAAAAATCCTAGTGGCAAGGTTTGCAAAAACAAATGACTGAGTAAGGCTGGTCAGACTACAAGAAACCTACGCCCTAGCGGCTACAACACTCTTGCTTACCAGCATGATTAAAGTTTCCCGCCTACACCTCGAACTCTACGGTCTTAACAAACAGAAGGGTTGGAACGCACTAACCCCTTTTCACATAGAAAAAGGGAGAAAAATTTTTGTTCATGCGAAAATAAAAGAACAGACTTGTTCGAACAAAAGCAGGGGTCATAACTTGTCCAATTATTAAAAAAATGATTGTCCGACCTATCTAACTAACTAGCCCCTTTGGAGAGAACTATGTTTTCTATCCTGTCTGCCAGGTCCTACGAAAAGGGTGCCACCGCCGCTTCCATCTCCTCTAGCTCATGGAGTTCATAGCTAGGCACGTAGCCGTGGCTCATTGTCTCTAGGTCGATGCTGTCTCCATAATGAGAATGAGCAATTGTGAAGGACTGATTGACCTCAGCATGAAGAGCATTCCTCTTGAGCTGGCACACTCGAGCCGTGATCTCGACAGCATGAGCCACGAGTGACCTGGTCCCCTCTGACAGCACCACCTGAAGGTCATCGTAGGCCACTCTAAGGGCGGTGCTTAGGATACCGAGCTCATCGCCCTCCGCCTAAAGATTCCTCCTCACCTCGGCGAGGTCCATAGCTAGCCCCATAGGAATGCTCTCAACCTCTAGCTTCTGGGTCGTCACACTTTTGAGCTCAGCCTAGAGGGAGCCAACCTTCTGCTATGCATCATCGCGCTCTTGGCAGGCCTGGTTGCACTCTTGGAAAGCTTGGTCGCGCTCCTTGTGAGCCACGCCACATTCTGAGCGGAGCCTCTCTATGGTTTGTAGCAGCTCATCCCACTCCTTTGTGCAGCCAAGCGACCACAGCAGTATTCAGGCCTGCCCTCTTCTCTAGGGTTGCGAGCTTCTCCTTGGCCCCCAGCCTCAGACCCCTTTCCTTCTCAACCTCGCCTAGAAGGTCAAGGATCCACTGGTAGGTCTCAGTGTCCCTCTAGAGTAGCTCATCCCACTCCTTCCTGACTCTAGCAGTTTCTTCTTCATCCTTCCACAACCTCGCCGATAGGGCCTTGAACGCCTTCTCAGTCTCATCAGCATCCTGATAGGCCTTGGACACCCATGACTAGAGATTGGCCACCTCCTTGATGAGGGGAGTTGGCTCGGCCACCCTCTACTGGGTGGCAATAAGTTGAGTGGTCACCTCCTCATGTAGCCATGCCTCCTCGATGAAGCGCTCCTAGGTCTCCTTCTATTGATGAAGGAACCTAGACTTCCATCGGCTATGAGCTATGAGGGACTACAAGAAGATGATGATTATGATACAAAAAATAGAAAAAGGAAGATAAAGGCAAGAAGCAGCATGAAGCAATACCTGGCCGGAGGCAACAACGACATTGTGTAATGTGCCCATGGCGTGGTTTAGGGCCTTGAGCACAAACGCGATCCCTACATCGAGGCTCTCCGGCTCCATGCTCTTGGCATCATCGGTAAGGGTGAAAAGCATCGATGTCGAATCCTATGGATTCATCCACCAGAGCAGGGGCTTGCCTTACATAGGCGATCCACTACCCACCAATGTTAGGGCCAGGGATGACTCCCCGCTGGCTCCAAGCACCGCTAACCCCTCTCGCCATGATGTCCCCGCTGAGACGCCCCCTCCGGCGATGGAAGGGATTAGCAGTGTGGACACCGACCTCTCTCCTAGCACTATGACTCCCAAGGACCCCTCAACCATGTCCCCCTCCTTCTGGCCCATGCCAGGCATCATTGCTTGGGCCGTCGATGGCATGGGTCACGTGCGGTGCCTCAGATGCCGCTATGGTCGTGCCTGGCAATGACCCATCTATCACGGCCATCGCCACCTCCACCGGTGTCGGTGGGGTCATGACTGGCTACACCATGCCTGACGCGGTTGGCTCCATGAGCGTGGTCGACAGCCCCATTTGCCTCACCATCAGTAGTGGTATCTTGGCCATTGTCGGTTGCTCTGTGACCTCTAAAGGCGCCCTTGAACGCCCATGTCTGCCTGTCCTACCAAGGGCACGAGCACCACCATGGGTTGCGCCTGACCGACCAGTGATGCAGTCACACTGGCACCGCTCCCACCCGAAATGGGCATGACACCAGCCGACGGCTGCCGCCTCGATTGGAGGGAGATGCTATTCTTTGGCGCCAGCACCAAAGGATTTCACTGCCTACTGACACTGTAAGGGACAAAAAAACATAAGTCACGATGAAATCCGACTAAAACAGGAAAAAACAGAGAAAGTGATAACACACCTTAGCGCCATCAGGTAGCAGATGCATTTGGGGGGTGAGCCCCCGAACCTTTGCTCCACCTTGTGGGAATGAGGCCATTTCGAGCCCGCCCCCTACTCTTAGGCAGAGGGGCTCACTCCCCTTGGCTCTTGGGGCATGACGGCGGAGCCACACGCCTCCGCTGGCACCTCGAGCGCGATGGTAGAGCCACCTGCCCCTGTTAGCTCCTTGGGCAGGCCGACAGTATGGCCCACCTCTACTGGCTCCCTGGACATACTCTCCCCTCCATGGAATGGGAAGGGTCCTGATGCCTACAAGGATGAACCAATACCTATCAACGCATCCTCATTCTCTAGGTTGTCCCACTCAATATCGTTGACTACCTCATCATCATCGTCATCATCGCTGTCAGTGTCCTCCCCTCATTCCTACACCTACAGCTTCCACTGCTTCTTCCTCTTCTTGTCCTCCTTCGCCTTCCTCAACTGCTCACCCTCGACGTGATTCGTCATCCTCATAGCTGAATCCCTCGGCAACGGTGCTAGGTGATACATGAGGATGAGGTCCCTCGGCTGGTCGCGCCCCTCGCAAAGTTAGTATCAAGGGGTCAGGAAATCAGTTGAAGAGAAGGCAAGAGAAAGGGAAACTTATGAAGACAACGTGGCGTGGCTCCGACCGCATTGGAGGATGCCCTGGCACTAGGTAGATGAAGTCGAGGGTGGCACCCGCGTTGTCCCACAAAGGCTCCATCACCTCCTTGATGCATTGCACAATCTCAGAATTGGGGAGCATCCCCTCGATGAGCGCCTAAAAGCTCTAGTTTGGTTTTGGTTAATTGATAAAACCCTAAGTGCTAACCTAGTTTATGAAAGTGATTATGAGATAGGTAGCACTACTCCAAGTGATGAAGCAATGGCGAAGATCATGACGATGGTGATGATCAAATGCTTGAACTTGGAAAAGAAGAAAGAGAAAAACAAAAGGCTCAAGGCAAAGGTATAAACCATAGGAGCCATTTTGTTTTGGTGATCAAGACACTTGGTGAGTGTGATCACATTTAGGATTGATAGTCATACTATTAAGAGGGGTGAAACTCATATCGGAATGCGGTTATCAAAGTGCCACTAGATGCTTTAACTCATTGCATATGCATTTAGGATCTAGTGGAGTGCTAACACCCTTGAAAATATTTGTGAAAATACGCTAACACATGTGCACAAGGTGATACACTTGGTGGTTGGCACATTTGATCAAGGGAGGTGAAGTTTAGGTGCAAGGGTAAGAAACTCCACCGGCGCCCTAGACAAAAAAAGACGAAGGTCACTGTAAGTGACCGGATGCTGGTCTCTGTTGGACCGGTGCATCCGGTCAGTTGCAGCAGTGAGCGCGCGTTTTGGTCTTCAACCGAACGCTGGCGCTAAAAGTGACCAGACGCTGGTAGGGTGCGTCCAGTCAGTGCTGACGTACGCTGACGTGGGGCGCACAGAAGAGACATTGAGTGACCGGACGCTGGGTGAGTCCGGTCGGGCATGACCGGACATGTCTGGTCGTGAAAATTCACGTTTGGAACCTTACTGGAAACAACCAGACGCTGAGGTCCAGCGTCCGGTCACTTTCTAACTAACGCGTCCGGTCATCACTTGACCGCTGAAATCGGATGATCGACATTTGAAGCTGATGACATGTGGCACACATCGCACGACCGGACGCTGAGGTCCAGCGTCTGGTCAATATGACCGGAGTGTCCAGTCAGCCCGTGTTCAGTGCAGTGAAGGGGTACAACGGCTCTATTTCGTGGGGCTTCTATTTAAGCCCCATGGCCGGCTCAAGCCCACTCTCTTGGACATTTTTCATTAACATAGCAACCTTGTGAGCTTAGCCAAAGCCCTCCCACTCATCTCCATCATTAATCCATCATCTTTGTGAGATTGGGAGAGAATCCAAGTGCATTGCTTGAGTAATTGCATCTAGAGGCACTTGGTATTCGTGTTGTGCTGCGGATTTCACTTGTTACTCTTGGTGGTTGCCACCACCTAGATGGCTTGGTGCAGTGATGGAGGATTGGCATGAGTTGGTGATTGTTCGTGGCCATCTTCGGTGATTTGTGGGGATTTGTACCTTCCTCGATGGTGCGCCAAAAGGTAACTCTAGTGGATTGCTCATGTCATTGAGTTACCTCACTTGTGGGTAGGTTCTTGCAATGTCCAATCATGTGGACGAGGTTTATGCAACACCTCTTAGCCGCCAAACCACCAAGTGTTGGTTGACACAACGGGGACGTAGCGTGTTGGCAAGCATGTGAACCTCAGGAGAAAATCGATTGTCTCTTGCTATTTGGCATTCTCTCGGTGATTGATTTCATCTTCATGTTGTGATTGGTTCATCCCTCTACACGGTGGTATAATCACCCTACTCACTCTTTTATATTCTTGCAAACTAGTTGTGGTAAGCTCTTTAGTGTAATTAGAATTGAGCGCTTGTTTTTTATTTAAGTTCATCTAGTGGAGCTCTTTAGTGTAGCAAGATTGGGAGCTCTTAGTGAGTAGTATCATAGCAAGTTGTGTGTCTAGTAATCATTGCAACTAGAATTATTGGATAGGTGGCTTGCAACCCTTGTAGAGCTAGAGCAAGTTTGCATTTTGCTATTTGTCTTACTAATCAAATTGCTCTAGCTGGTTTGTAGAATTTAAATAGGCTATTCACCCCCCATAGCCATATTAGGACCTTTCAGCGCCGTTCCATCGAACGACACCTTAGGCGCCATCGCATATAGCGGGAGCGTGCACATCATCAATGGCACCACCCTCCTTGCGTGGTAAGCCCCAATGACACCCAACCCCTTTAGGCCATTCTCCTTCATGATGTGGATGTCGGTGATGTGGTCTTAGATCTTCTTCTTGTCCTTCTCTGGGATGCCCCACTTCCTCCATAGCTCCAGGGCCTCTTTGATTAGGTGCTCGATGAACTCTAGTAGAGGGGCGGCGATGTTGTTCTTGAGGTAGAAGCACTATGAGTGCCACCCCTTAATCGACGTTGACAGCCGCATCGATGAGTACTTGGTGACCCGATTGTTCCAGAGTTGGATGCCGGCGCACCCCATCGGCATGTGCAGCTCCTGCCTACCGCTCTTCTCCCTCTTCTTCTAGAGGGTGATGGCGAAGAAGTGCCTCCACAAGTCAAAGTGGGGGCTGATCCCTAGGAATCCCTCGCATAGGACGATGAATGCCGCCATATGCTGGATCCCATTGGGATTGAGATGCTGCAGCTCAATCTTGTAGTAGTGTAACAACCCTCGAAGAAATTTGTGGGCGGGGTCGCGAACCCATGCTCATGGAAGTGGGCAAATGACACCACATAGCCGTCGGGTGGCGATGGCAAATCCTCCTCACCGAGCAGCAACCACTCCTCGGCCGAGGTCCATGTGTAGAGAAGACCATGACGGATGAGGCCCTCTATGCGCTGGAAGGTGATGTCAGAAGGGCACCATAGTTCCATTGGTGGTGGGAGCAGATGGATGTAGGCTCAATGGTGGTGGTGTGGCTGTAGAGGCAAGGATGCAATGTATGGAACCCAGAGGGCTAACCCTTTGGCTTTATAGGGGCGACAAGTGTGAGGATACCAACCGCATGCCTAGATCTCCATGACCTGCCACCACGTCTCACCATGGGGTGGGCACACGCAACCTATGTCTATTCCCTCAGAAAACTCACTGGATGCTTCGCCTTTCTGAATGGGCCATGACCCACCATGGGTAAGAGGGATACAGAGCTGAAGACACCTCTATGGCCTATCTAGGCCTAGGAGTTCGAAGGTTGGCCCACCGACGGGCTCAATAACCGCTCTAGGCACCTTTAGAGTAAGAGGAGGAAAAGGATGGGTTCGCTAGCAGCTAGTATCCGAGTGCACAAGCATCGTGGGCATCCCAGCCCATGTTTGAGTCATGGCCAGATTTGATCCATGGTTTTCCTCGAAGAAAGGTAGAGAGCCCTCTAGACTGATCGAACGGACCCGAGAACTATATGGATTGACCACTGAGAATCTAGAGCCAGTCACCAACTGACCCAAGCCGGATCCCTGTGAACGGGATGTTGGAGCCCCACTCGCACTAACCCATTAATAGCCCACCGAGCACCATGATTCATCCATAGAGGAAAATCATGACACGGCTCGCCCTCTCCGTTTTTACTAGAAAAAATGCTTGAGGGAAGACAATCATGAAGATGAGCTTATCCTCCACCAAACCCCTGCTATGGGTAGGGGCTCAAGGAAAGTCGGACTCACACAAAGGTCGAACGCTCAGTCACAAAACGATAGACCCCCATAGGGGTTGAAATCAGGAAAGACCTTTTTCGACCTACCAGATCTCACGGCAATACCCTCGAGGGGTCCGATCTCGACGAAAGGGAATCACTGTCCTAGGTCGTGCCATGGGTGACAAAGGAAGGCTAAGGCCCTTAGAGTCCTCCTATTCAGAAAAAGCTTCAAAAGGAGTATTCTACTCCTCTGTAGGCTCAAGGCTACTATCGGGGATCAATACTAGGGAACCCGAAGAGGAGGGGCTAATGGTCATCAACATTAATTCATTCGAGTAGTTAAGAGCGCGACTGTGGCTCCAATCGCCCCCCAGGCACATGGGCTCCGCCTCAACCAACCTCTTGGGAGCCTCTAGGGGTAGGCTCTACCTCACCCAACGTTGAGGCCATGGGCTCCACATCGCCTGACACCGAGGTCGCGGGCTCCACTTCGCCCGACCCCAAGGTCACGGGCTCTACCTCGCCTGACGCTGAGGCCACGATTCTACCTCTATCAACCTCGGGGGCCATGATCTCTGCCTCCCCTGACCTCTAGAGGTAGGCTCCGTCTCACTCGACCCCAAGGTCATGGACTTTGCCTTGACTGACCTCTAGGGGCGGGCTCCACCTCGCCTAACCTCTCGGGGCAAGCTCCACCTCACCCGACCCCGAGGCCATGGGCTCCACCTGGCCCGACCCCAAGGGTATGAGCTTCATCTCGCCCGATGGTGTCCCTACCGCCGCCAACCACTATAGGTCCAAGCTTATGGGCCAGGGTCAAAACTCTAATGCCAAGGAAGAGATCGACATGCCCCGATGTAACCTGTGGCCATGATGGGCCATACCTAGGGATTCACATCAGGAACAGCATTGGGCGTTGTGGTAGAACCGCCCAAAATAACACACTTACGGAGGCGCTCGTCTTCCACTAGACACTAAGCACCCCGAAAGCAAGCTACAACGGGTGGTATTTGTCAGACACACCCTAAGGGAAAGCCCAAAAGATCCACATTTTTCCCCAAGGATCTAATAATGAGAATGAGTTACAATACTTAATACATTTCATACATCCAGAGTTCTTAGAAATTCATTATTACATTGCCAAATTCAGAGTGCGGAAAATGTAAATAAACATCTATCAACAAGACATAAGGATCTGTCTGTGCCCACTAGAAGAATCCTTCACACAATGGTACTCCTCAAGCATTACCTACAATAGGGGTAAATAAACCCTGAGTACACAATGTACTCGCAAGACTTATCCGACTAGTGGGAATAATTTCCTAACTCCAACGAATATGATAAGCTTATTGATTTGCTAGGTTTCTTTTTGTAGAAAGCAATACTAATAGTGAATCCTTATTTATGTTATTATTAGCAGCCATGATTAATTTATTATCTAACCATTCTATGTAAGCACATGTTCTATTTTCAAGCAAGTGTTGAGCAATCAGTTCCATTTCATCACCTTTCATCTTTCAGTTGTTACTATGATGCTAGAGTTAAGACAAGTCATACCAACATTGATGAGGACATCGCCATGCTGGACACACCGACGCCATGGTCTTCCCCAAGTTGCAATTCATTTCCAACTCAGCTGCCACGTTGCCCTCGGATTCAGTAGACACATCGTCACTGTTTCGGTCATAACTTTCTCATACGACATCGAAACGGGCCGTTCTTGGATGTGTTGGAAAGGGGATGCCGCCGCCGTCATTTTGGATCTGGTCCCAGCTCTAGAAGGTCTGAGGATCATTCTGTGTGACCACGGCAAGGTGCTGTGTCACCTATTTGGGCCAACTTGGCCATGTATCGTGTCGGGCCTTAAGCCCAAGTTGTGGGCGCCCAACCCCTGGCCGTCCCCAACCCTAGGTCGAGTCTTAGACTATAAACACAGCCGCCGCCACTGCTACACAATTGGGTTTTTGTTTAGAGTTTAGTTTTCCATCGTGAAACTGAATCGTTCATTGTAACTATGGTGATAAATCCTTTTACAGTGATCCAGGGCCCCCGTTCTTGATCTCCTCCACTGTGTCGATTAGTCCTTTAGAACCGAGTTCTTGAATCCTCTATTGATATTCGCGTCATTCATATTTGCAATTTCAAATTGCGTGTTTTACCTTCTTGCTTGTGCTCTTTGATTCGTTTGCAGGAAAAGCCTTCTTGGCGAGGTCAATCAAGTTGTGCTTGGTTGATAACCAACGAAGCAGTGGTGTAATGGTTGTAGGGTTTGAATCACATCTGATTGGAAGCCAGATCGCCAATGTCGAGATCTCCACAAAATCGACTTACCGGCTACCTCTCGGAAGATCAAGCCTGTACTTATCAATTGGTATCAGATATTTTAGGTTTACCATGAGGTATAATCTCGTTTGCCTTAGATTCATATTTGTTCATTACCTAGAGTCTACAAAAAGCCCAAAAATATTTCAATTTCTGCTGTCCTATCGCCCTTTGTGCCTTTGCAATTTCGTTTTAGATTCGTGTTGTTGAGTTTGTGTCCGTGGCCGAGTCTTGTTGCTGGTTTAGGATTGTGTTTGTGGTCGTAGTTCAATCGCCCGTTGCTGTGATTTTTGTTTTCCACCGCTATCCCATCCACCATTCCCAAACAACAAGTCGAAGCCACCACATTACTCGACTTGCCCCGCTAGCCGCCTTGTGTAACTTCTCGCCGCCGCGCAAACCCTAGATAGGTTGCCAGCCGCTCTTATTTTGCCTGCATCGTAGCCCTCCTTACATCATCAGGCGAATACCTACTGCTATTAGTCATAGTGACGATCCTGTGATCGGTGTTAGAGTTTAGGGACGCTTTGCCCTAACTACCGCCGCCGTGTTGTGCCTTCCGGAAAACATACCTTGAGATACCTTTGGTAAAACAGGCATAACTTTTCGCTCGTTTATCAGAAAAATCTAAAATTTTTTCAGCAGCTTCTTGACACCATTTGGAGCTGACCCAAACTTGGCTATGCCCTGTTTGGTTTCATCAGAATTGCCAAAAAAATTTGGGAAAATATAGAAAAAAAATTGTCAAAGTTTTTGCATGCTTTTCAGAGCACGTGCTGAATTTCTGTAGACCACATCCCACCTCAGTTGTAGGTGCCAATTTTTGTGGTTGCATCTTTTGTGATCCTTGTTCAGAGAAAAGTATATAAAAAATAGTGAAAAAAATAAAAAAAGTTTGTTTCCTACTAGTGCCTTTTGGAAAAATCCGGGAAAAAATTTCAGGAAAAAAGGAGAAGTCCGGGCTATTTGCTTGTTCTGTGAGTTCTTTCGATCGTCCTTTATTTTCACCTTGTTGCGCTACGTCTCGACACGTCTTAGCCAGCACCTGTGATTTGTACTTTGGATCCGGATTGAACAATCGTTACTCTGCACTCGTTAATTGCTAATCCTTGCTGTCATATTGTGTGCCTACCCATAGCTCCACATATTCTTCTGTCAGCACAGGTTTATCTTGCAACTGTTACCCATGCTCAACAACAGATTGCTTCGCCACTTTGGTTTTGCTTCTGTTTGGCATTGGTAAGAATACATGCAAGACGATGGTAAGCCGCTTGTGATTTTGCATTCCACTTTCACCACTATCACCACCACCACCACTTGTTTCCTTTTAGTTGATAGGGATAATGCTTTGGTGTTGTCTTTTTCTATCTTCTAACCATGGCAGGAACTTTGATGGACTTCAATGAGTGCGTGTCCAAGGGCGAGCTTACAACATTCATGACTGAACAACGCAATCTTATGACCGAGCTGACGCGCAACGTGAACAATCTGGTCACCCACATTGAACAGCTTGAGCAACGCCCTCCACCTTATTGTGCTGATGATGAAGATATGGATGCTTTTGGTGATGAAGATGCGTATGCTGACGGTGGTGCCCGTCGCCGCCTCAACTTCAATCGTCACAGTATGGAAGGTAATAATCATGGTAATAATGATCCTTTTACTAAAATTAAATTTAGTCTACCTCCTTTTGCTGGTAATGTTGATCCAGAGGCATATTTAGATTGGAAGCTTGCTGTTCAACAAAAATTTGATTCTCATAATGTTTCTACTGAGCATAGAGTTAGACTTACTACTAGTGAGTTTACTAATTTTGCTTTGTTCTGGTGGAGTGATCTTTGCAATGCCAATAATGCTGCTGCTGTGCCTCAAACTTGGAATGTTTTAAAGCAACGTATGAAATCTCATTTTGTTCCTCCTTATTACCAACGTGATTTATGTTTGAAACTACAAACTTTAAAACAAGGTGATAAAGGAGTAGAAGCATACTATCAAGAATTGCTTATTGGTTTAGCACGTTGTGGTATAAATGAAGATGATCATGATGCTAGTGCTAGATTTTTTGATGGTTTAAACCATGATATACAGAACATACTTGATTACAAAGAATGGCGCAATTTTTCCCAATTGTATCATCTTGCTATTAAGGCAGAACGAGAAGTACAGGGACGCAAACAACACCAGCCTTTTAGGTCTAACAATGGGAGGAATTTTTAGCAGCGTTCCGAGCCAGAGACATGTGACAGAACCGCCCAATTTATACAAGATCAAGTACGGTTGTCCCCGCTAACACGTTGACACACCCATACCTTCACTCATATAAACCTGGTAGTCCGCCGAGTGTCCCGAAAGACCTCGGTAAATCAACATCACAACCAAGATCACGTGATTAAGCAAATACACATCACGTACATCGGGTTGCAGCGGAAATAATATTACAAAGGGTTTAACAAATAATAGTATGAGTTTGGGTTTCAAAACCGCTTAGTGAAAACAACATAGCTTTCAAATGATTACATTAATATAAGTTCCAAATATATTGCTAGCATAGTGACATCATCCGACAAAAGCATATAGATGAGAAGTAAGTATAGAATCACCGAGCCCACTGGTGGTTAGCCACCATCATCAACAGGTCGAGAACATCACCTGCAACAAGGTGGGATAAACCCTGAGTACTCGAATGTACTCAGCCAGACTTACCTGTCGTAAACCCGAAATAGAGTGACACCAAGGATTATGCAAGGCTTTCTTTAGTGGGCTAGCTGACTTATTTGCGAAAAGCATAAGCTATCATGAAGAAACCATTTTAAGTACTTTGCATCATCTTTATTATGACCTATCCATCTAGGTAAGCACCTGTACTATAGCAATCACTTGATTAACCAATAACATCCAGTTACCAATTTAGATTTAGCATATCCCATACCATCCAGATAACCATCATTGTTCCATAATAATTACTACGATGAAGTAACTCGAGTCAAGTGCTCACTATCCAGGAGCGATGGCGATTCGAATCGATTCCTAACCAGCTGGTGATTTATTCCTTACACAAACCTCACTCACCCGCTAAAGTGAGATATTGATCACCGAGTCAACTTTCCAGGAATCTCGAGTTTGCCAGGAACCACATGTACCCGGGGGCCGACCGACTGCACTTTGGTCTTATCATCTCGCCCCCGTGTCCTACCACACCTGCTCCGGCACAGTGCGTTGTGGGTAATCTACTCGGCCTAAAAAATCTCCCAGCTTCGCGGTCGGAAGGTACTTTATCCGGCCAGCTAAATGTAAGGCATGCGTTTAACATGACTCGAGGCCCAACAACGGTCGGTCCTTAATCGACACAGACGGAAACTAACAGCACCCTAGAACCCTGTCTGGTTGCCTCCAACTTTTTCCATCCGGTCTCCAATTATCCATCACACATGGTTAATTCCAGGATATCATTCTTTCCATAGCTAAATTCTTCCAGTAACCACCTATAAATGTAGGTGACCGGATATCACCGATCGCTACCGGTCTAAGCAAGGCTAAGCAGTTATTCGATCCTGACCTAATAGGGTAAAAAGGTAATAAGGTAGGCAAGGATAGTAATAAATGCATCAACGGTTTCAATCAACTCCTACAACTTAATGCAACAATATATAACTCATATATAGAAAGAATTGCTTTTATAAATTAGGAGACTTATAATGCTCCGGGGCTTGCCTGGGATCCGACACAAGTCAGTTCAGTTAGCTTGCACCATCCTGGTGACATCTCAGATCCTAGCAAGCGCTTAGTCCTTCCATCTTCGGGATAGATCCATCAAACACCGTCTTCGGGTTTGGCTCCAACATCACGTCCTTCACGTGGTTCATCTAGCGTTCCTAGATGAGATGCAATATGCAAGTGCATAAATATGAAGAATAGTACCATGAGACACATCACAAAATAGCAAGCAGACAAGCATAGTTTACACTAACACACTTAAGTACTTTGCGATGCTTAACTTAAACATCACACAATCTATTATGTTAAGATGGCAAAGAAGACGACAACACCAATCATGACACAAGTTTTTCCCAAGATCTCAAGTGCTCTAACTCAGTCATCATTCAAGGCATACGTCACACTTAACAATATACAAGCAAGCACTATAATTGGAATCTGCCAATTTCTGGACATGCAAACAGCAGCTATAAGATTTAGCCATAACTGGAGTTACACAAATCCAAATGACTTGCAAGAAGACATTATGGAAAGCTTATGAAATTTTCTACAATTCATATTTAAACCTATCAGCATGATTCCAAAGTTAACAAGGTTAAACAGGCACATTTATCAAGGCTGGTCCAGAAATTCCAGAAAGCTACAATTTCTGAAGACCAACTTAGAACAGTCATAACTCGCAAACTACTTGGCCACATGCCATGAAAATTTAACACAAGCTAGTTAGGTGAGTTATCTACAACTTTCTTATTATCATCTCAAGATGATTCTACAGTTAGAAGGGTCAATTAATCCAATAATTGCATCTCTGTCCAAAACATAGACAGAAACTGACATGCCACTTTAAACAGCTATAAATGGAGTTATACATATCCAATAAATGTGGTTCTAGACTTTTTAGAAAGCTTATCAAATTCTAAACAACTTTGTTGTAAACACCTAAAGCAAATTCTACTATTAAGAAGGCCCCACAATACCAACAAGGTAACCCTGTCAGAGTTTGGGCAGAAACAACCACTGATATTTAAGCAAGTATAACTCAAGATCTACTTAACCAAAAATCATGATATTTAGCTTTTTGAAAAGCTTAATAAAAGTACTACAACTCATGTATTATCACAAAGTCATGATTCATAACCTAACTAGGCCAATTAATTTAATCTTGCAGGCCTATTCAGAATAGGGGTAAGGCAATACAGGCAATTTGTTATTTTTATAGATCTTAAACTATCTGTTGACACAAAATGTGACGTACTGTGCCTCACACACAGCAAGCCGAAAAGCGTGGCTTTAATTGGGTTCCCGGGTGTTTCGTGATCCGGAAGCGTGCCAGTCAGTTTGACCTGAAAAAACTAACAAGGGATAAAACAATTAAATGTCAAACCGGAACATGTCGGGTAATACCGGACAGTTCCACATATACGGCCCTGAAGCCACTTACAACGACATACGGCTATAGAGAGCTGTCTGCCAACCAGTTCATAAACCATTCAGCTAATTGTAGGGTAAATGCACGTAAAGACCTAATTGCCGAATGCATGTGCATGGGAAGACATGTTTGAACAAGTGAAATTAATTATGAGTTAATGCATAACCAAGCTCGGCAATCCAGCCGAATTGGGATCCATGAAGAAGGAACGTACAAATAAAAGCGATTAAACTAAACTAAAACCTGCATCTGCCGCACGACACCTAGTTTCGTTAAAGCTTAAACGTGATTAACATGCATGAACCCGCAACATGTGACAATCTAGATTAAGACAATTCAGCCACTATGAGCATGTTATCTATTTTGCAAGGGTAATATAAAAATAAACAATGATCGTTGAAGCACGAATAAAACCACAAGAGAAAGAAGGCCGAACAATATCAATCTAGATTGGGCAGAAGTGTGTTACAAATATATAAGAGGTTTAAAACATGCAACACTGGATAACTTAATGAATCTATTTAGATTTGCCATATCTAATATAGAGCCGATAACTATCTCGCTTTCACTAAGCATATGAGTAAACGCCTGCCGCACGGTATCTACTCATAAACGAAGCATAAGCAAAGACTTCTTGATTGTCAAGCAAAGATCCGCCGCACGACCATTGAAAACAAACAAGACTACTTGCACCATGTCTAAATCCACCGCATGATACTAAACATGATAACAAGGTTGTCGGAACTTACGGAGGTCGACGGATCGATGATTCCTCTCGAAGAACTCGACGACACGACAAGAGGACTCAAAAGTTGGCACGGGGCCGGTTGTATTGATTTGGTTGTGAACCCTTATTACAATGGTCGAGGGTCAATATTTATACCCTAGACAAAATGTGAGTCCTAAAGGACTATGATTTACAAAGGAACTTCTAAACAAACTTGGAAACTTACGATTCCTTACCCTAAACTTATAGATTCCTTTATTAATACAACTCTCATCTTTCCGATCGGTCTTGCCTGCCATCTTCTGTTTTCCCGAATGGAGTTACCGCCTTCCAGAATAACCGACCGCACAAGCATTTAGCCGACCGCTTGCGTTGTTTGCCGAACACCCTTCTTCCCGCATGTGGGTCTACCTGTCATCTTCCAGAATCGACCAAAATCCAGTGTTAACACATGCCCCCTCAATTTCGGGATAAAAGTTGTTTTATTCTGAAATTGACCACAAGCTCTTTCATCCTCCTAGGTCATCACCGTTCAAAACCGCAGCCGCTGCCCAAAAATTCAAGCTTTCATCGCAACCTCGGACCTCCTTCAAATCTTCAATGGCGACCCAGGATGAAATTCCAGAGGTAAACTTTATTTATATTCGGCAACTTTCATCTCATCTTTCCGCTCCTCTTTTGATTTACTCCCCTCTGATTTCAATCATCTTCTAAAGGAGTACAAAAGCTAGATTTTGATCCCTTATGCTGCCAACCCCGACTCCTATTTCCTCGGCCCAATGGGAAATCCTGACCCTTCTGAAATCATTGAGAAGGAAACCCAAAGAATTCCTTTCAAGTCTGGGATTACCTCACCAAACCGTTGGCCAAACACGTTCAAGAATTGGCCATTCCCCCCAATCATCGGATGGCGCAACTGGTACAGGAGAATGTTGGAGAAGAGCAGCAGCCACTGGGAAAGTCAGGACATCAGTCATTGTCTGGAGTTATCTTTAGCAGAGACACCCAGGAATGATTCCCTTCTGATAGCAGCTTCTCATTTTTGGTCTGACGCTACCAATGCCTTTATCTTTGGTCATGGTATTATGACCATCACTCTAGCCGACGTATTCATGATGACTGGTTTGAATGTGTCATTGCCAGTATATCCTTATAAGTACAAGAGCAAGAGTAATCAAAGAGCCGTCAGTTCTTGATGTGGATGGGTCAAACATATCCAGAACTATATGAATGCATCTGGCACCGTTTCTGACAAAGAGTTGAAAGCCTTCATGAATATGTGGCTATGCAGATTCATCTTCTGTGGAAAATCCAATGAACCAACCCTGAATCACATGGTAATGGCTGAAGACTTAGCTGCAGGCACCCAGATCCCATTAGGCAAATATCTTTTAGGGTCTGCTTATCATATGATGCATCAGATCACCCTTCAGATGCGCCAAGGTGGAGAAATTTCTTGTGTGAATGGTTCCTGGTGGCTAATTCAAATGTGGCTCCAACTATATATGCATCAGATAACCCCTGTGAGCCTCTTCAACCTAAGTTTCCCCTTAGTTAACTATGCTGAAGGCAGCACAGCAAAGGTTAAGGCTTGTCAGACTTATGGGGAAGCAGCAGCATCTATAAGCATTGATATAGACATTGGTCATCTCTTCAAGCTATTTTTCAAAGGATTCGGCAATGTGCTCTGGTTTCCTTACAGAGAAAATGAAGATCTGACTTTGCCCTGCAAGTTTAGCTATGAAATTGGTTGTTCAGGCCAAGAATCCACAGAGATTTTCAACTCCTTTATCAAACCTTGCACTTTGCCAGCCGAATTTCATCATGGGAGATTAGTACAATCCACCTATGAATTCTATTATCCAAACATGGTGGCCAGACAATTAGGATGCGGCCAACTGCCTCCAAAATTCCTCTTCTCAACAATCATAAAATCAAGGGAAGTAATAACAGAAGGAATGGAAGCCAAGAAGGTCTTTGAATTAGGATGGGAATTACCAATATACGAACCATCTCCATTTGGGCTAATAGATGCTGCTCATCCCCTCTTTGTCTCTTGGTGGCAAGAATGGCATGCTCATATCTTCAATATATCAGTTCATTCTTTATGCAAAAACTTGCAACCCGATTTTGCTTCTGACAGTGAGGTAATTTCATTATGCCCATCATTTCTTGTTCTTGAATCCACTTCTTATTTTAACATCTGGTCATGCACAGGATCTTGAGTTTACTCCCCCTGCCAAAGCAATTCAGTACTATCCGGCTGGTCCCAAACCTGCTCTGGGGTTTGATGCTCCAAACTTAAAGGAATTCATGAAAACTTCTGCAACTTTGGATTCAGCACCTCTAAAGGCACTCATGAGAACTCCTGCTACTTCAGCTGCTGCATCTTCCAGAGGAAAAAGCAAAAGGAAAACACCTGAAAGTTTTCTCTTACCCAAGAAACCAAGGACCAAGAAAGCCAGATTATCCCTTAAGGCATGAACCTTTTGTTTTCTTATCAGGTTAACCATCTCATTTAGCAGTAAGCCTGACTACCTCTACATTCACTTCTTCCATTGCAGCCACAAGTCGAAATTCCCATACTGGGTAATACCTCAGCGCCTGCAGAACCAACCCCTGAAGTTTCTACTGAAGATGAAGAAATCCACGATAGCGAAATTTCAGAGACCCATGAAGCTGAAGGTTCAAAGGCTCATAAACCTGATGAGACTATAGGTAACATTGTTCAACCAATTCTCCTCTCCTTTCTCTTTAACAACATCTATCTCTTATGCTCATTATCATTTACTTTACTGAGAATAGATGAGATCTTAGATGAACTAGCAAGGGAAACTTCTCCTGATCAATCTCCAGACCCGTCTCTTCTGAACCTTCAATCAAGTCCTCCAGCAAGCCAGGGTATAACCCATCCTGATGACCAATCAGCCCAACAGGTAATGCCTTGTCTCATACTATATTTTAGCAAAATTACCCAATCGGCTAACACCTTCTTTCTTCCTCTTTGTCTAGAAGAACATCACTAAACCGACCACCAGTTACTCCTTCTCTATTGAGGACTACATTATTGAGAAAGGTGAAGAGATCACTTCTCATCAAACTTTATCACTGGAGAATCAGGCTCGACTAAAAGAAGTGATTATTCTGCTGAATAAGGATACCATTAGTCTGGTTCAGGATGCAGACCAGATAAAAGACCTCCTTGAACTCATTGATTAAGATATCCCTTCTACTCTCAAGGCTCCCCTAGAATCTGCAGCCCATCTTGATGATCACTTTGCTATGGTGAGAAGGGCAACCAAGAACATATCTTCGAGGGCCGCTCTGCAGAAGGATAGATCTTTGAAAAAGCTGGAGATTAAAGATCTTCACTCTCATATCCAGACTACGAGAAATTCCTTGGCAACCTTGGAGCCTGAACTGAAATCCATGGAGGATGAAAAAATCAGACTAGAAGCTCAACTAGCCGAACTGAATGCCAAAATTCAGTCTCACAGGGCCCATACAGCCAATCTGCCGAAGAACATAGAAGCAACTTCACTAAAGATAGCTTCGACCATCAAAGAAGACCACCAGATCAAAAATAAGTTATCCAGCATCCAGAGTTCTGAAGATGAAGATCAAAAAGTGCTAGATAATGTTAGCTGAATTAGGACCGAGGCCATAGAAGCAATCAATCATCTTCTGAACCAGTAGACATTAGGCTTGTAATAAACTTTAAGTGTGATACCCTTTGTAATATTCAAAACAATCTTCCAACATAGTTGGCCAAAAATAACCAGTTCTCCTAATTATCCACTTCATCCGATAAGCCAACTGATGTGCACCACACAATCCTTCGTGAACCTCATACATCACTTTCTTGGCCTCTTCTTGACTTAACATTTGAGCAATACTCCATCGATGGACTTGTAATATAACTGATCATCAAGAAACACAAATCTGATAGCTTTATACCTGAGTTTTCGGGAAACCTTTTGAGATGGATCTTTCAAATAATTGGTAACTTCGTATCTCCAATCACCATTTACTTGATCAGTATTTAAAACACCTTCTTCTATAGCAAAAATTTCCTGACTCTCTCGATATCCAGAAGCAGCTTGAGCTAACTTATTTGCTTCTTCATTGCACTCTCTAGGGACATGATGCAAGGTTACTACCAGAAAATTCTTCAAAAGTTCTCTACACTCCTCATAATATTCTCTTAACACATTGTTCTTGCATTCATACTGACCATTCAATTGATTAATCACCAACTCAGAATCCCCAAAGATTTCGACAGCAGCGGCCTTTACTTCTATAAGAAGCCGAAGCCCTCTAATCAATGCTTCATACTCTACCTGATTATTAGTAACATGAAATTCAATAGGAACCGCGTATTCAAAAGTTTTTCCTTGTGGGGAAATCAAGAGAATACCAGCACCACCACCTTTGTTACAAGATGATCCATCGAAGAACAAAGCCCAAGGCACAATGCTTACTACTTCAACAGAAAGATCCCGATGTTGGGTAATAAAATCGGCAATAATTTGACCCTTTACCGCCTTTGCCGATTCATATCTTAAATTAAATTCCGACAACGCTAAAATCCATTTGCCAATTCTTCCATTCAAAATCGGCATTGATAACATATGTTTGATTACATCAAAACTAGAAACCACCACGCATTCGGAATTCAACAAATAGTGCCGAGATTTGGTACATGAGTAATATACACATAAGCAAAGTTTTTCTGCAGCCGAATACCTTGTTTCTGGGTCTAACAACTTTCGGCTAAGATAAGCTATGACTCTTTCTTTTCCTTCAAACTCTTGCATAAGGGCCGATCCTATCGTTAGGCTATCGGCCGCCACATACAACTTAAAAGGCTTGTCAAGTTGTGGAGGTACCAGCACAGGTGGTGCTTTCATATATTGTTTGATCTCATCAAAAGCCTTTTGTTGTATGTCACCCCATACAAATTTTTGATCTTTCTTGAGCTTCAATAAAGGGGAAAAGGGTAAAACTCTTTCTGATAGATTGGATATGAATCTTCTTACAAAGTTGATTTTGCCTAACAATGATTGCAATTCTGTGAGATTAGTTGGCGGCACAACTTTATCTATTGCTTCCATGCTCTTCTTACCAACTTCAATTCCTCCTTTATGAACTAAAAATCCCAAAAACTCACCAGCCGAAACTCCAAAGGCACATTTGTTTGGATTCATCTTCAAGCCATGCTTTCTTGTGCACTCCAGAGTCTTTCTTAAATCGGCTAAATGTCTTTCATGATTTCTAGACTTGACTACTACATCATCGATGTAGATTTCTACAATCTTGCCGATCAGCTCGTGAAAAATATAATTCATAGCTCTTTGATAAGTTGCACCGGCATTCTTTAACCCAAACGTCATGACTATCCACTCGAACAAACCAATATGACCAGGACATCTGAAAGCTGTTTTCGAAATATCTTCTATTGCCATAAAAATTTGGTTATAGCCAGCATTACCATCCATAAAACTAATGACCTCATAACCTGCTGCTGCATCTACCAGCAAATCGGCAACTGGCATTGGGTAACCATCCATGGGACTTGCCTTATTAAGATTTCTGAAATCTATACAAACTCTCATTTTTCCATTTTTCTTGTATACCGGTACTATATTCGAAATCCACTCTGCATACTTGCATGGCCGAATGAAGTTTGCTTCTATTAATCTTTCAACTTCCTTCTTTACATCGGCCAATACCTCCTCTTTGTATATCTTCCATGGAGGTTGTTTGTAAGGACGAAATCCAGGTTTAATGGGTAATCGATGCTCAACAATGGAACGATCCAATCCAGGCATTTCCGTATAATCCCAAGCAAAACAATCTTTAAACTCTTTCAACAGGTTTATCAACTTTGATTTATATTCTGGGTCTAACTTCGCACTAATATACATCGGCCTTGGCTTAGAATCATCACCAACATCAATTTCTTCCAATTTATCAGCCAACATAAAACCACGTCCCAACTTTCCTTTGTTGCCATCGATAGGATTTCCCATTAAAAATTACTATGAGAGCCGACTGCTTGGATCGGCTGTTGGTCCTCGCTGAAAACATTCACAGGACCTTCTTTCCACACTTTTCCGGAGAAACAATCAACGCCTTCATATTCCCAATAGGTAGACTCTGTGGCAGCAACACTTACCGAATCATCAGCATGTACAATTTCAACATCATCTCCAATCCATTGAATGAGAATTTGATGCATGGTTGAAGGAATGCAGCAATTAGCATGGATCCAATCTCTGCCCAAGAGTAGACTATATGCCCCCTTGCCATCAATGACAAAAAAGGTAGTAATCAGAGTTTTCGATCCAATGGTCAACTCGACATGGATAGCACCTCGGGTATCGGAAGGATTGCCAGCAAAGTCTCTGAGCACCATGTCAGTTTTCAACAATTCTTCATTAGTCATCCCAAGTTTCCTGAAGGTAGTATAAGGCATGATATTGATAGCAGCCCCTCCATCGACAAACATCTTAGTTAAAGGCTTGCCATTGACATATCCCTTTAAATAGAGTGGTCTCAAGAGACGATTCTTGATTGGTTTATCAAAAACAGCCTGCTGTGTTAATACAAGCTGAGCCATCAAATCCTGACATTCACTTTCATCAAAATCAGAGTACACCTCTTCTTGGACATCTTGGCTTTCGGGAGCTATAAACTTTGATGGGAGGAAGAAAGCCATGCAAGCATTAGCCGAAGGACCACATCCATCAGGCTTCTTCTTAGGACGCCATATTTGCTTTGTTTCGGCAACTTCCAATTCCAGCTCCCTATTCCTCAACCGTTGCACTCTTCTTTTCTGACTTTTCCTCAGGCCTGGAGGACACCACTGTCCTTTTTGCCATACGTATTTATAGAAGTCAGCTTCCTCATCATGCACTCTATTATGAATCCAACCCGAACCTGCAACTCTTTTCCTTTGCTGATTCTCAAAGCCACCTATCTTTAAGCGCCGATCATCTTCAGGAACCTTCGTTCCAAGTCTTTCATAGACGGGACGGCGGTTGACTCAAGATTGCCTATACTCGGAGTACTGAACACTACACTCCGGACAATTATTTCTTGCAGGCAACCTCAAACCTTCATTCCAACAATGCCTAAAGAACGAACAACCCCAATGAGACTGCTCCTGTTCTGTCATGTATTCTTCTTGCTCCCTTCGGTATACTTCTTCCTCATACCTCCGGCATTCTTGCATAAACCATTGCTTCTTACAGTATTCCTTCTCTTGTTCCCTCTGCCACTTGTTTAGCAAAATACGTGATGTAACTCTGGGTTTGGAAGTTTGACCTTTCTCGGTTCGGCTATTCTGAAACCGAACTCGTTGCTGCAGCTCTCTACTGGTGACTTGCCGATCCGGGTCAACAGCACCACTCTCCTTTGCTCTATCAGAAGTCAACACCTTCACCTTGCCCTTACCCTTGAGATCATTGGCAGAGACCATATTCACAGAGAAAGAAATCATATTTTGTGGAAAAGGTTGATCATCAATTTTCATCTTACCATCAAACCTCAAATGTCCCTCTTGGATAGCTTTCTGGATTCGTATTCTGAACACTCGGCAATCATTAATAGAATGAGAATTAGTGTTATGAAAACCACAATACTTTTTGTCCTTCACTCCTTCAGGACGTAGCATAGGATGTCCTTCTGGTAGCTTGATGCGTCCTTCCTTTATCAATAATGCAAAAAGTCTGTCTGCCTTAGTAACATCAAAATCATAGGTTCCCTTTTGTTGTTTCAACCAGCGTTGACTAACTTGAGTGGGTTCCTTTGCCCAATTTAACTCAGCTGCAGCTATCTCATCTTCATCAATATACTCAGTCGCTTCATCCAGAAAGCCTTGATACACCTCATTAGTGGCACTGTTCTTCTGAAAGCGATTATCTCTCCTGAATCCTTGGGCTTGATTACTCATAGCTGCTAAACACTGTGCAAGTTGACCAAGATCATCAAACTCTAAACCGAACAACTTCTCCCTGATATTCGGCAACATTCCTGCTATAGCTATTCCAGGTAGTTGATCATCTGGTAAACTTAGAGAATAACACATATTCTTGGTCTCCCTAAATCTGCGAAGATACTCCAATGGTGTCTCATTTGTTCTCATCCTCAGACTCATGAGATCGACCAACTTCTTCTCATTAGTACCCGTATAGAAATATGAATGAAACTTCTGCTCTAGTTCTGCCCACGTACCAATGGAATGAGCTGGTAGAGACGTGAACCATGTGAAAGCTGGTCCTGTAAGAGACAAAGGAAAATATCGAATCCTCCAAGCTTCATCTGAAGCAGCTTCTCCAAGCTACATTAAGTATCGACTGACGTGCTCTATGGTACTAGTATCATCTTGACCAGAAAACTTAGTTAAATCTGTTGGAGGCTTCACCCTTGGAGGTAACGCCACTCTGTTGTACCATTCTGGATAAGGAGACTTGTATGAATAGGATTGATTCTTTGGCTTCAAGCCGAACTGATTTTGCATCATATCAGCCATCCTGTGCATCAAAACATCAATGCCTGGATCCTGATTTCCTTGTACTTGCACTCCAGAAGGCAATCCTGAAACACTTCTATACCCTGGATTTGGCACAGCATTGATAGCACTGTAATCAGTAAATTCTTGATACCCATCACCATACATATTCTTTTGCAATCTGTTTGATATTGGAGAAACTCTATAAGCTGAAGGTGGCACTTCCCCTGTGGTACCAAATGTCATCTGGCCATAGGTGGGATGTGATTGCTTTTCAGTATGAGTCAATCCACCTATATTTGAAGGTGACGCTACTTCTTTCCCAACAGGCTTCTCTTGATGCTTTGGAACATTGAAAAGCATCGTCCCACCGGGCGTGCCAAAAAGTGTGTTGACACAAAATGTGACGTACTGTGCCTCACACACAGCAAGCCGAAAAGCGTGGCTTCAATCGGGTTCCCGGGTGTTTCGTGATCCGGAAGCGTGCCAGTCAGTTTGACCTGAAAAAACTAACAAGGGATAAAACAATTAAATGTCAAACCAGAACATGTCGGGTAATACCGGACAGTTCCACATATACGGCCCTGAAGCCACTTACAACGACATACGGCTATAGAGAGCTGTCTGCCAACAAGTTCATAAATCATTCAGCTAATCGTAGGGTAAATGCACGTAAAGACCTAATTGCCGAATGCATGTGCATGGGAAGACATGTTTGAACAAGTGAAATTAATTATGAGTTAATGCATAACCAAGCTCGGCAATCTAGCCGAATTGGGATCCATGAAGAAGGAACGTACAAATAAAAGCGATTAAACTAAACTAAAACCTGCATCTGCCGCACGACACCTAGTTTCGTTAAAGCTTAAACGTGATTAACATGCATGAACCCGCAACATGTGACAATCTAGATTAAGACAATTCAGCCACTATGAGCATGTTATCTATTTTGCAAGGGTAATATAAAAATAAACAATGATTGTTGAAGCACGAATAAAACCACAAGAGAAAGAAGGCCGAACAATATCAATCTAGATTGGGCAGAAGTGTGTTACAAATATATAAGAGGTTTAAAACATGCAACACTGGATAACTTAATGAATCTATTTAGATTTGCCATATCTAATATAGAGCCGATAACTATCTCGCTTTCACTAAGCATATGAGTAAACGCCTGCCGCACGGTATCTACTCATAAACGAAGCATAAGCAAAGACTTCTTGATTGTCAAGCAAAGATCCGCCGCACGACCATTGAAAACAAACAAGACTACTTGCACCATGTCTAAATCCACCGCATGATACTAAACATGATAACAAGGTTGTTGGAACTTACGGAGGTCGATGGATCGATGATTCCTCTCGAAGAACTCGACGACACGACAAGAGGACTCGAAAGTTGGCACGGGGCCGGTTGTATTGATTTGGTTATGAACCCTTATTACAATGGTCGAGGGTCAATATTTATACCCTAGACAAAATGTGAGTCCTAAAGGACTACGATTTACAAAGGAACTTCTAAACAAACTTGGAAACTTACGATTCCTTACCCTAAACTTATAGATTCCTTTATTAATACAACTCTCATCTTTCCGATCGGTCTTGCCTGCCATCTTCTGTTTTCCCGAATGGAGTTACCGCCTTCCAGAATAACCGACCGCACAAGCATTTAGCCGACCGCTTGCGTTGTTTGCCGAACACCCTTCTTCCCGCATGTGGGTCTACCTGTCATCTTCCAGAATCGACCAAAATCCAGTGTTAACACTATCAAGCCTAAAATACTGAAATTTTTACCAGACATCACTAATCACATCAGTAACACTTCATAAAAATTTCACATTTATTTGAGTAAAATAACTGCAGTTATAAAAAGAACAAGACATGACTAGCATTAAGAACCTAACTGCCTAAATCTATTTTTACAGCTAAACCTTTAAACTAAAACATGTAATATTATAGATCTAGTGCACAGAGAATTTCATAAGGATTCCAAAAAGTCCACATTTGTTATTTTAGGATTTTTCTACTAATTAATACGGATTTTCAAAGTGTAGCATTCAAAACTGTAAAAACCAGAGAAAACAAGGAAATTGAAATCTTGCATCGGGGTCCCTGCGGAAAACATAAATTAAACGTCAGCGAATCGACCCTTCTTGGCACTATTCACTGGAGTCACAAGTTCTTCACAAAACCCCCTGCCTTTTCCCTTATTCAAGCGCGAGGTCCCTCTTCTTCCTCCTCCGGCCGGAACAGAGCAGCACGCCGGCGCTCGCTCTTCCGTAGGGGTGGAGGAGCACCAAGGGAGCATAGCGGATCCGTAGGACTAACTTGCTCGGCCTGAGATGAGCCCAGACGTGCTGGCCGCGACAGCGGCGATCTTGGCCCTCCTCAGCCATGGCGGCGCCCGCGCATGGCCGGCTATTTCAGCTGCGAGGAGATGCGGAAGTGGAGGTGGACGGCAACGTTCGTGTAGCTGGGCGTGGAGAGTCCGAGGGGCAGCAGCAGCGCTGGCAGCAGTGAGCTCGGCGGTGGCATCCATGGTGGCCGTGCTCCGGTGTGCGCGCGCGTAGAGGAAATGCACCAGGGAGGGCGAGAGCGAGGGAGGGAGGCATGGAGACACCCGGGCGCTCGGTTTGAAGCAGCAGGGCATGAGGCAGCGCGTGGCACGGAGGTTGGACGCGCGTTGGCCATGGTGGGGCGCGCTCTGGTGCATGGCCGCCATGAAGTCATTCTGACGAACACGCGGCGGGCGACGGTGAAGGTGATGTGGGGAGCCGGTTTGGGCCACTTCCAGGCCGAATCAGACATTGGGCCAAGAATGAAGTTTGAAGCCCGTGAACTGCTCTTCATTTTTCATTCAGAGACCAAGGTCATTAGAGCTCTTCAACAGCGGGTAATTAAGCCACAAACTGCTAGTGTTAGTGTATTAACAGCGACAAGCAAACGTTCAAATTGACAGTGAAAACGAGGTCAAACTGGTGCCATCTTTTTACATGCCCTTCCTCATGAACTTAGCTCCAACTTCCATTTTGGGGTCAAGTCAAGTTACTTAACAAAATTTGGAGAACGCGAGACGTCAATGCCGATGTCGACGAATTTCAGACTTAGAATATTTCTAAGTGCTGAAATCAGCCGCAAATTTGATCTTGTGACCTTGATTTGACTTGCTTCCAAGATGATCTAGCTCTTAGTCCAAAAACAAAGTTTGTTCTACATGATATGGACTACAACTTTCATTTAAGGTCCAATCTCAAAACTAGTATAGAACCTGCTGTTCTACTTTGACCAAAGTAGGATCACGATGAAGCTTAAATTATCCTTTTTGATCCATTGGAGCATTTTCTTGGCATTTGCCCAACATGAACCTTTCATGACTTTTGTTGTAGAGTTCATCTAGAGTCATTTTGGCAAGGTTGCAAGGTTTGGTTGACATCTCATGTTCTCATTCACTTAATAGTGCAATTCAAGCACTTCGCAAAGTCATTCCAATAAGGATATAACTTATCATTTTATGTGACTTTTTGATTCCAAACTTCATGAAACTTTTCGAGTGTCCAATATAGATGGGTATTGATGTGAGACACATGAAGATATCCCAATCACACCACCCAAGCATATATCTTGAAAAGGGGTCTATAGGCGAGCAAAAGGTGCAATATCCAAGTTTAGGTTGGGGCTCGTTTCTATAGGTTTGACCTTGACATCTTTATCATCACTTAATATACCATGTTTTAGCTCAAACCCATTGCTTAACTGGTGGCAAACACCTGGGGTGTTACAGCCCTCCCCCCTTAAAGGAATCGCGTCCCGAGATTCGATGCGAAAGACTTTTAAGGGAAGAGAAACATGTCATCCAGTTTCCAACATCAGTGATAGCATTAGGCTACTTAACTTCGGAGCATCAGAGAGGCTAATTTGGTCATGACACTTTCTGATACTTGTCCTTCGTAGTAAGTTTTGTCTGAAGAATTTCCTTCGTTGGCCTTCATGAAGTATTGTTACTTTGGGAGGAATCCAAGATAGCAATGTCCTACGTACTTCGTCCTCGATGTACGAAGAGCGATACAAACGTAGACTAAATACTTGCAACATCTACTTCCCAAGTGGATATAGCACAGACCATATGGACTTTTTGCACTAGATGATAATCTTCTAAAGGATACTCGTTGCAATGGTTCCATGTGTGCAGTTCTCTTTCTCTGATAACAATATTGTATGGTCTGAGTCTACCGAGTGAGTGGTAAATGTAATAGCTGACTCTGTCATTCTTGATGATCATTCCTTAGGGAGCCTTTGGATCTAGGTTGCAACAGTGATCTGGGTTGAATCTGATGCAACCTCTTGGGTAAAAACACATATAAGGTACCAAAGGCATGTCAGCATTGGAGAACCATTGACGTAGAAAGATGTTAGCATGGCTTGGAGGACAACACAAGTTGCAAGTAATCACAAAACTAGGGACTAGTTCACTACCAAGCAGGTTGAGTACAATTTGCCTTCGTGGTGCAGTTGCACAACAAGTTGGGTTGACTTGCATCGTAGCAAAACCAGCCTTCTTACTACATTTGTCGTCAAAGCTTCCATTCTAAGGCCAATCAATATCTCAAAAACCATAATCCGAAAATCTGCGGTTTAACACCCTTCCAATCTATTTTTGACTTGCAATGGCACAAGTTGACTTGTAGAACATCTTGACTGCTCAACTATTATCGATACGAGAGGACAAAGGTACGGCACAAACATGGGTGCAAGGAGTCTTCTCTAGGGCATGGAGGGTTGTCTAACAGCAATATACCTACAAGTTGTAATTCCTTGGCCGGAATGACAAACACAACCATCTAATGCAAATGATGAACGCAGTCACAGCAAAATTGTAGATTCTGTACCCTTTTGTTTTCTATTCATATCTTACAAACTACTACTCCAATATACACAAATTTTGGTGGGCATGTAGATCCATGGGTCTTCTAACTACTCACCAAAATTCAACTCAACCAAACACCATTTGACCATCTAAATAATTCATCTGCCAAAACTGTTGTGTTCTGAAATGGCAGCAAACCGAGCCGACAAGATATCTCTCAAATCCGATGTTTTACTCAACCAATACTCAAACCAACTTAAGACATTGAAGGGCCCTAAGCAAGGAATGAGATCACCAAGTTTGGGGTCAATCCAACTTCGTTTGAGTCACTAACCGTCAGCTTGAAGATAACCGGTTTAGTGCCACAAAATCTGGACAGATTTCATGTCCTCTCTTTTCTTCGCTCCACACATTGAGGTGTGTGTTTGGCACTCTCTAATCTTTCTCATAGTAGCAGCAGCTTTTCTCTAGCCAAGGATGGAGGCTATAGTCTTCCTACATGCTTCTCTGGTAACACTTCAACCATCGTTCTAGACACCAACTTGACTATGCGCAAGCATTTAACTGGTGGGATGTTTTCGCAGGGCACAAAACATTATTCCACATGTAGGGCATTTCTACATTGACAAGGAACCATTCCTATATATCCTTCGGCACTTCATCCAATAGAGTCTGAACACATGTGTTAGTGGCACCTTGGGGCATAAAGATGCTGACTAAAAACTAGGGACGTGCTTTCGCTAGCTCCTACCTAGCCGATACCATGTCTTGTACTATATACGTGATCGTCCAAGATGGAATTGACTTGATAGCACATTTGGAGAAGAAGTAGCACTTGCATTATGGGGCCAGGTTTGCTGTTTCCTTGATCAACATTGTTCTGTGAGATCTGACCTTCATAGTTACCAAATAGTCGTTACCTAACTGAGGACTAACTTTCCTACTGGTAACAAATCAGTTGTTCCTCAACACTTAAAAAGGTTCCAAATCTTCACTCTTGATAATAAAAATTTTGGTCGAAGCCTACAGATGGTCGCCATCGAAGTCAGCAGAAAGGGGTCACACCCAAGAAGGTCAGTTCATCTACGTCATCCTTATGCACCTAAAGATTGAGAACTTGGACAGGAACTCATATATACCAGGTGACCTATTACATCACATAATATCCTGGTCCATTTATCATCCAACTAGTAACTTGTTTAACCTTAAAGGTGGTGCATCTTTCTGATCCAACAAAAATGACATAAGTTGCTCACTAGATGACCGATGTCATTACAGGGATAGTCACATCGAGTAGAGTCACTTGTCTACCCTCTTGCAGTCTGTTTAGGTTCCTATTAGTGACCTGCTCTTCAAAGGTTAACTGTTGGACGACTTCATAAGGGAGTCCTATTGCATCTAGTTCGACATATAGATCGCTTGACATGATAAGGAGAGATAACCAAGGAAGAGCTCACGTGAAAATAACATGTCGGTGTAGTTCTGTAATGGATCATGACTAGAAACCTCGATACTAGCGCGTGCCGAGCAGCATAGCCTTGTGTGTGCACCCACAGGAGGCTCTCGGTTTCGTCGCGGCACCATAGATTGCTAATTGTGGCACCATTACTGAACATACAACCTACAAGAAATCTCACATGGCACAAATTGGGTTGCATAGAAGGAAGCACTATGCGAAGGAGGGATAGCAAACAAAGGTAGTCACAAGGTTAGGAGTCAACAAGCAGGGGATCCGAAAATCAAATCACAACGTAAGAGAACATAGCTTAATTGCCAAGGACAACTGAGCAGGGGACTTCTTGCCGAAATTCCATATACGTCTTGTGTCCACCAAGTGATTACCAAAACTTGGACGTGGTTCTAGGATAGCGCTCTTCAACACTCGTATGCTTACCGAGGAAAAAAAAGGGGTGATAACTATGGCACTAATTAGATAACAAGCATACATACCCACCACTTGGCTAAACTAGAGGACATTAAGCATGTAACCACAATTATTTCTAGCAAGGCTAAGCACATACTTTTCTCAAGCACTTCCTATTCAAACAACATGGAACACGGCATTCTTGTTTAACTCCACACAAGGAAAATAGTGCAATACATCGATCATAAGTTACTTAGTACTCAGAACAAAGGAAGGGAAGCATATTTATGCACAAGCACAATCATGATGCATGCTCGTCCTATTCGTCCTCATGAAATTGCCAGCCTAAGGTGGCAATCACGTTCTATGTCGGTGGCATAACACGTACTCTCTCGATATATAGCTAGTCATCAGCTACATTCAATCTACGCATTCGTGGTTAGCGTTCCTGTAGGCAAATTCATTGCAGCCCATCCCCACAAGAGATAAATAAGCGCATAATGAAAACAGTAAACTAAGATACTCTTCATATATACATCCCCAGATGTATATACTTTGATATCCATAGCTACCCGATAAATATACCCGCAATTAAGTACCTTCATATATACATGTGTGTAACATGTAAATATTCCAGTAGCCATAGCTAACTCTCCCTTAGACCGACAGTTGGACGGTCATGCTCTCACAACTCACACTTACCTGGACGTAGAGGCAATTGATCCATACATTACCATTCAAGCGAATAGCATCCATACAATAGCACGCCGTATGGACGACGAAAGAAAAATTGCAATAAAGTACATCCCTTACAGTTAGTACTTAGATAGCCACCTAATAGTCCTTAACTGGGCATAAAGGAGGATGTCGCTAGCATAGTTTTGCAAATAAGTTTTGACAAATTTGCCTGTAGCTAAAGTTTTAGTTAAAATAGACCTTTTTAAAACCAAAACTTAGCTTTTAAAACTATGTACCTGACATTATTATGCTTAATCTCGCTCTGATACTAGCTGTGACAGAACTGCCCAATTTATACAAGATCAAGTACGGTTGTCCCCGCTAACACTTTGACACACCCATACCTTCACTCATATAAACCCGGTAGTCCGCCGAGTGTCCCGAAAGACCTCGGTAAATCAACATCACAACCAAGATCGCGTGATTAAGCAAATACACATCACATACATCGGGTTGCAGCGGAAATAATATTACAAAGGGTTTAACAAATAATAGTACGAGTTTGGGTTTTAAAACCGCTTAGTGAAAACAACATAGCTTTCAAATGATTACATTAATATAAGTTCCAAATATATTGCTAGCATAGTGACATCATCCGACAAAAGCATATAGATGAGAAGTAAGTATAGAATCACCGAGCCCACCGGTGGTTAGCCACCATCATCAACAGGTCGAGAACATCACCTGCAACAAGGTGGGATAAACCCTGAGTACTCGAATGTACTCAGCCAGACTTACCCGTCGTAAACCCAAAATAAAGTGACACCAAGGATTATGCAAGGCTTTCTTTAGTGGGCTAGCTGACTTATTTGCGAAAAGCATAAGCTATCATGAAGAAACCATTTTAAGTACTTTGCATCATCTTTATTATGACCTATCCATCTAGGTAAGCACCTGTACTATAGCAATCACTTGATTAACCAATAACATCCAGTTACCAATTTAGATTTAGCATATCCCATACCATCCAGATAACCATCATTGTTCCATAATAATTACTACGATGAAGTAACTCGAGTCAAGTGCTCACTATCCAGGAGCGATGGTGATTCGAATCGATTCCTAACCAGCTGGTGATTTATTCCTTACACAAACCTCACTCACCCGCTAAAGTGAGATATTGATCACCGAGTCAACTTTCCAGGAATCTCGAGTTTGCCAGGAACCACATGTACCCGGGGGCCGACCGACTGCACTTTGGTCTTATCATCTCGCCCCCGTGTCCTACCACACCTGCTCCGGCACAGTGCGTTGCGGGCAATCTACTCGGCCCGAAAAATCTCCTAGCTTCGCGGTCGGAAGGTACTTTATCCGGCCAGCTAAATGTAAGGCATGCGTTCAACATGACTCAAGGCCCAACAACGGTCGGTCCTTAATCGACACAGACAGAAACTAATAGCACCCTAGAACCCTGTCTGGTTGCCTCTAACTTTTTTCGTCCGGTCTCCAATTATCCATCACACATGGTTAATTCCAGGATATCATTCTTTCCATAGCTAAATTCTTCCAGTAACCACCTATAAATGTAGGTGACCGGATATCACCGATCGCTACCGGTCTAAGCAAGGCTAAGCAGTTATTCGATCCTGACCTAATAGGGTAAAAAGGTAATAAGGTAGGCAAGGATAGTAATAAATGCATCAACGGTTTCAATCAACTCCTACAACTTAATGCAACAATATATAACTCATATATAGAAAGAATTACTTTTATAAATTAGGAGACTTATAATGCTCCGGGGCTTGCCTGGGATCCGACACAAGTCAGTTCAGTTAGCTTGCACCATCCTAGTGACATCTCAGATCCTAGCAAGCGCTTAGTCCTTCCATCTTCGGGATAGATCCATCAAACACCATCTTCGGGTTTGGCTCCAACATCACGTCCTTCACGTGGTTCATCTAGCGTACCTAGATGAGATGCAATATGCAAGTGCATAAATATGAAGAATAGTACCATGAGACACATCACAAAATAGCAAGCAGACAAGCATAGTTTACACTAACACACTTAAGTACTTTGCGATGCTTAACTTAAACATCACACAATCTATTATGTTAAGATGGCAAAGAAGACGACAACACCAATCATGACACAAGTTTTTCCCAAGATCTCAAGTGCTCTAACTCAGTCATCATTCAAGGCATACGTCACACTTAACAATATACAAGCAAGCACTATAATTGGAATCTGCCAATTTCTGGACATGCAAACAGCAGCTACAAGATTTAGCCATAACTGGAGTTACACAAATCCAAATGACTTGCAAGAAGACATTATGGAAAGCTTATGAAATTTTCTACAATTCATATTTAAACCTATCAGCATGATTCCAAAGTTAACAAGGTTAAACAGGCACATTTATCAAGGCTGGTCCAGAAATTCCAGAAAGCTACAATTTCTAAAGACCAACTTAGAATAGTCATAACTCACAAACTACTTGGCCACATGCCATGAAAATTTAACACAAGCTAGTTAGGTGAGTTATCTACAACTTTCTTATTATCATCTCAAGATGATTCTACAGTTAGAAGGGTCAATTAATCCAATAATTGTATCTCTGTCCAAAACATAGACAGAAACTGACATGCCACTTTAAACAGCTATAAATGGAGTTATACATATCCAATAAATGTGGTTCTAGACTTTTTAGAAATATTATCAAATTCTAAACAACTTTGTTGTAAACACCTAAAGCAAATTCTTCTATTAAAAAGGCCCCACAATACCAACAAGGTAACCCTGTCAGAGTTTGGGCAGAAACAACCACTGATATTTAAGCAAGTATAACTCAAGATCTACTTAACCAAGAATCATGATATTTAGCTTTTTGAAAAGCTTAATAAAAGTACTACAACTCATGTATTATCACAAAGTCATGATTCATAACCTAACTAGGCCAATTAATTTAATCTTGCAGGCCTATTCAGAATAGGGGTAAGGCAATACAGGCAATTTGTTATTTTTATAGATCTTAAACTATCAAGCCTAAAATACTGAAATTTTTACCAGACATCACTATTCACATCAGTAACACTTCATAAAAATTTCACATTTATTTGAGTAAAATAACTGCAGTTATAAAAAGAACAAGACATGACTAGCATTAAGAACCTAACTGCCTAAATCTATTTTTACAGCTAAACCTTTAAACTAAAACATGTAATATTATAGATCTAGTGCACAGAGAATTTCATAAGGATTCCAAAAAGTCCATATTTGTTATTTTAGGATTTTTCTACTAATTAATACGGATTTTCAAAGTGTAGCATTCAAAACTGTAAAAACCAGAGAAAACAAGGAAATTGAAATCTTGCATCGGGGTCCCTGCGGAAAACATAAATTAAACGTCAGCGAATCGACCCTTCTTGGCACTATTCACTGGAGTCACAAGTTCTTCACAAAACCCCCTGCCTTTTCCCTTATTCGAGCGCGAGGTCCCTCTTCTTCCTCCTCCGGCCGGAACAGAGCAGCACGCCGGCGCTCGCTCTTCCGGCCACCGTGGTGCTCACCGGCGGTGAAGGAGGGGTGGAGGAGCACCAAGGGAGCATAGCGGATCTGTAGGACTAACTTGCTCAGCCTGAGATGAGCCCGGACGTGCTGGCTGCGGCAGCGGCGATCTTGGCCCTCCTCGGCCATGGCGGCGCTCGCGCACGGCCGGCTATTTCAGCTGCGAGGAGACGCGGAAGTGGAGGTGGATGGCAACGTTCATGTAGCTGGGCATGGAGAGTCCGAGGGGCAGCAGCAGCGCTGGCAGCAGTGAGCTCGGCGGTGGCATCCATGGTGGCCGTGCTCCGGCGTGCGGGCGCGCAGAGGAAATGCACCAGGGAGGGCGAGAGCGAGGGAGGGAGGCATGGAGACACCCGGGCGCTCGGTTTGAAGCAGCAGGGCACAAGGCGGCGCGTGGCACAGAGGTCGGACGCGCGTCGGCCATGGTGGGGCGTGCTCTGGTGCATGGCCGCCATGAAGTCATTCTGACGAACACGCGGCGGGCGACGGTGAAGGTGATGTGGGGAGCCGGTTTGGGCCACTTCCAGGCCGAATCAGACATTGGGCCAAGAATGAAGTTTGAAGCCCGTGAACTGCTCTTCATTTTTCATTCAGAGACCAAGGTCATTAGAGCTCTTCAACAGCAGGTAATTAAGCCACAAACTGCTAGTGTCAGCGTATTAACAGCGATAAGCAAACGTTCAAATTGACGGTGAAAACGAGGTCAAACTGGTGCCATCTTTTTACATGCCCTTCCTCATGAACTTAGCTCCAACTTCAATTTTGGGGTCAAGTCAAGTTACTTAACGAAATTTGGAGAACGCGAGACGTCAATGCCGACGTCGACGAATTTTAGACTTAGAATATTTCTAAGTGCTGAAATCAGCAGCAAATTTGATCTTGTGACCTCGATTTGACTTGCTTCCAAGATGATCTAGCTCTTAGTCCAAAAACAAAGTTTGTTCTACATGATATGGACTACAACTTTCATTTAAGGTCCAACCTCAAAACTAGTATAGAACCTGCTGTTCTACTTTGACCAAAGTAGGATCACGATGAAGCTTAAATTATCCTTTTTGATCCATTGGAGCATTTTCTTGGCATTTGCCCAACATGAACCTTTCATGACTTTTGTTGTAGAGTTCATCTAGAGTCATTTTGGCAAGGTTGCAAGGTTTGGTTGACATCTCATGTTCTCATTCACTTAATAGTGCAATTCAAGCACTTCGCAAAGTCATTCCAATAAGGATATAACTTATCATTTTATGTGACTTTTTGATTCCAAACTTCATGAAACTTTTCGAGTGTCCAATATAGATGGGTATTGATCTGAGACACATGAAGATATCCCAATCACACCACCCAAGCATATATCTTGAAAAGGGGTCTATAGGCGAGCAAAAGGTGCAATATCCAAGTTTAGGTTGGGGCTCGTTTCTATAGGTTTGACCTTGACATCTTCATCATCACATAATATACCATGTTTTAGCTCAAACCCATTGCTTAACTGGTGGCAAACACCTGGGGTGTTACAAGACGCCCAAGCTTCCTGTTGCACCATAGCCATCTACACCTCCATTTTCTTCCGGGGTAAGTAAATTGTCTAATGTGCAGTTTCCACAGCTGAAGAAAGGTGGCACTCCGGGTGCTTCTACTAGCTCCTCCTCGTCTAGCTCTAAAATCATTTGCCATCGATGCAAAGGCATGGGACATGTCATGAAGGATTGCCCCAGTCATCGCGCTTTTATTGCTACCGAGGATGGATATGTAAGTGCTAGTGATGTTGAAGATGATTTAGCCCTTGCTGCTAACATTGATGTAGATCCCACCGAGGGCGATCAAGACAAGGAGGCCATCACCATTGACTCCGTGGCTGCTGCCGCGGACTACCCTAGCCTTCTTGTGCAGCGTGTGTTGAGTACACATGTGGGACATGAAGAAGAGATGAAGATCCAATGCCACAATTTGTTCCACATGTATCTCATTGTGCAGGGTTGTCGTGTTCTCACTATCATTGATAACGGGAGTTGCAACAACTTGGTGAGTTCAAATTTAGTTGACAAGCTTGGCTTGACCACACGACAACATTCGTATCCATATAAACATCAATGGTTCAATAATAGTGGTAAGACTAAGGTAACTAAATCAGCATACATTAGCTTTTTCACAGGCTCTTATCATGATACTGTTGATTTTGATGTTGTCCCTATGCAAGCTTGCTCCATTTTGTTAGGTCACCCATGGGAATTTGATAATGATGCTTTACACCATGGTAGAACTAATACATACACTATCATACATAAGGACAAGAAAATTACACTGCTGCCTTTGTGTCCTACGGATATTATTAAACATGCTAATGAGATAAAAAATAAACCTCCAACAGACATTGCTAAAAATAATGGGATTAAGTTAAAAGGAGGTGCTTTTCTTGCTACAACTTCTGCTACTGCTGAGTTATGTGATAATCCTGATGCACCATGTTATACTATGTTTTGTCAACCTTTTATGTCTGGTGCATTGCCTGCTATCACTAACCTTTTGCAGGAGTTCGCTGATGATGGGATGGAGTCGAGGACGACTCCAAATCTAGAAGGAGGGGATGATGAGGACATCGCCAAGATGGAGTCGAGGATGACTCCAATTCAAGAAGGGGAGGATGATGAGGACATCGCCACGCTGGACACATCGACGCCATGGTCTTCCCCAAGTTGCAATTCATTCCCAACTCAGCTGCCACGTCGCCCTCGGATTCAGCAGACATGTCGTCCCTGTTTCGGTCATAACTTTCTCATACGATATCAAAACGGGCCATTCTTGGATGCGTTGGAAAGGGGACGACAACGCCATCGTTTGGATCTGGTCCCAGCTCCAGAAGGTCCGTGGATCATTCTGTGTGACCATGGCAAGGTGTTGCGTCACCTATTTGGGCCAACTTGGCCATGTATCGTGTCGGGCCTTAAGCCCAAGTTGTGGGCGCCCAACCCCTGGCCGTCCCCAACCCTAGGTCGAGTCTTAGACTATAAACATAGCCGCCACCGCTGCTACACAATTGGGTTTTGTTTAGAGTTTAGTTTTCCATCGAGAAACTGAATCGTTCATTATAACTGTGGTGACAAATCCTTTTACAGTGATCCAGGGCCCCCGTTCTTGATCTCCTCCACTGTGTCGATTAGTCCTTTGGAACTGAGTTCTTAAATCCTCTATTGATATTTGCGTCATTCATATTTACAATTTCAGATTGCATGTTTTACCTTCTTGCTTGTGCTCTTCGATTCACTTACAGGAAAAGCCTTCTTGGCGAGGTCAATCAAGTTGTGCTTGGTTGATAACCAACGGAGCAGTGGTGTAACGGTTGCAGGGTTCGAATCACGTCTGATTTGAAGCCAGATCGCCAACGTCAAGATCTCCACAAAATCGAACTTACCGGCTACCTCTCGGAAGATCGGGCCTATACTTATCAGACATGGCGACGATTGGTGAATCAATGTGCCTAGCTGGGTATCCCAAAAACACATGCCCTGCTTATACCCTAGGCACAAGCAGGACCAACCCATCACCCTCCTATCCTGGGGTCTGGGTCCCCGTCCAAACTTAGACTCCAAGCCCCCGCTCCTAAGTCTCGGACTTAGTGCGGTGCAAGGACCTCCACCATCCCCACCTCTAATCAGTTGGTCTGGAAAGAGCTGGAACCCACAACAAGAGAACAACAAGTCTTCCCTGTGCCCATACCCAAGTATGTGCTCAGGATAATAAATCTGTGACTTGCCTAGTGTCCATTGCAACGATCAGTCCTTAACCGACACAAATGGGAAAAAAGTGTAACCAAGCTATGCCCTGTTGGCCATAGGACACAACCTCTTACACCCACCAGTACCTAAACCATATCCCTACCCGGTCACCATTTTTCCTTTCCACCCTTTTATCATGAGTGATCATAATTATCCTCTATTGTGAGTAACAACAGGTTACTCACGCTACTGAAATCTTAAGCATAGCAGCTACATGACCTATACTAGCAGGACTCATAGGTAGATATATTTATACATGTAGTTTCCATAAAATACCTATAACATAAATGCACATCATATATATATTCAGTAATCATTCAAAAATAGGGGTTATGCACCAGGGCTTGTCTTGGGCAGGCGGTGGGTCAACAAAGTCAGCACTGAATGGCTCTAGGGCTCCCTCCTGCACGAGGATCTCCTCCTCGTACTCCTCAATAACCTCCTCATAATTCTATTCGTCCACAAGCACGAACTCTACCAACTCGTGATCTACATGCATGAAATGATGATGAAACATTTAGTAATACGGCAACATTAACTCTTAAAATAAAATACATCTATCAAGCTTATAAGCTAGTTCTACCAACTAAGGTGCTAAGTTACCTACTGTTACCACTAACAAGTATGAAGCATGACATATTATCATCTTAGCAACTAAGGGTATTCTTACTCTTAATACTAATTTACTCTATATATGATAAAACAAGGATACTAGCTACTCTATTTATCAACCTACTCTAGGGTTACAGAATTTACAGTGAGAACATAATAATCTACTGATCCTACTATAAAAATTTCATGGGTAAGGCTATCACCAAATTGCCACAAAAATTCCTACAAATATTAATCTACATAATACTAAGCTCTCTGATTTGAATTTATGAACCTATCATTATCACAACTAACTGCAAACTAACTACACCAACAGATAGACAATATTTTGTTGAACCTAACAAATTTTGTTTCACTATTTTTGTACATCTCTAAGATTTACTACAAATTATCAAAGTTTAGCTCAAAACTAAATTGAATAAGCATTTATTACCTTACTGGAAAATGAAAAACCTAATTCTACCGCGTGGCCCAAAACGCGAGCGGCTCGGCCCAGTTCGGCGCAACGCGCGCGCGCGATGCACGGCGCGGTCCACATGGGGGCGCGGCCCAGTCAAGCGATGATGACCCACGACGGGGAGGCCCGCGCGCGCTGGTCATCTTGCGAAATGCCCTCAGACTTCCCAGTAATAGTGTGAGCACTAAGCGCACTATTCTAACAGTCAGCTAACTTACAATTTGACCCCTCCTGATGAGGACATGACACCCATGTATATGACCATGTTTGGCACATGGTATGGAGGGGTAGGAGGCCGGCAAGGGTGTCCAAGTCAAGAAGGAGGTCCGAGGTTAATTCAGTTCGAGTCCCCGAGGTGGAGACCCAAAGCAACTCAAGTTCGAGTATGCCTCGGCCTCCAGGACCAGTCTGCCTTAAACTGGTCACCTAGAATGCATCCAGACTCTGTTTTCGATGATCCACATATGGTTGGAAAGCTAATTTGATAAGGAAGCCAATCTAAGTGGTCTCACATTAAAATCCCTTCAAAATCAATAGGAATCGTCGAAACAAGTCAGCATCCAGAATCTACCAGGGTGATACGACATCGTCTTTTGGTCCGTTGGACCATGTATCGTGTTTGGGCCCATTTGAGGGTGTGTCTAGGGTAGGCGATGACCCTAAGACCTTTATAATTATACGCCATCGCCGTCATTAGATTTTAGGTTTTGCTTAGATTAATCTGTCAAGAACAGTTTCACCGTTCATCGGTTTATGAGACCCCAACTTTGTGAGATTAATCATTTATCTACAATTTAGTTGCTTTCTTTCTTGTTCTTGCTTGTGTTCTTCGTTGAGCAGGTAGCAATCTGAAGCTGGATCGGTGTGTTATTCTCTGCCACAATGATAGTTATCACTACCTAATGGAAGATTGGGATCCTCGTTCCCATTAAGTGATATCAGAGCTAAGGTACACCATCAGATTCACATTTATCCCCTAGTTTGGAGTGTTTCGCATTCGTCCCATAGTCCAGTGCCATACTTTTTTTCTTGTTCTAGAACCTTCCGCGCAATAGCCTTTGCATATTTCAGTTTCAGAGTCCATCGTGTTGAGTTTGTGTCCTGGTCGAGGTCTTGTTGCTGGTTAGGTCATGTTAGAGTCCAGTTCATGTGTTTTTCCCCATCGTTTCCATCAAATCTTTGCTGTCGTGACCAATTTTGCGTATATTATTCCCGTTTTGTCCTCTAATTCGGAGCCAATTCTTAAAACTAGTCTAGTTTTCATATACGAACTTAGATTTTGACGTTCCATATATCAAAATCGATCAGAAAAATTTTTGGATCCATCCATCCCCTGTCTTGTTGGGGTTGGAAAATTTTAATTTGGTCAAAAACTGGTCATAAGATCCTCTTTTCGTGGTCACAAGCTTTTTATCAATTTTGAGCATGTCTTCTGAAATTTCCATAGGTCACGCCTTTCACTTGTTCAAGCTCATATTTTCTATGGTTACTTCTTTTATGCTCCTAAGTGAAGAAAAAATATAAAAAAATATAAAGAAAAAGTCAAAATTTTCTAAAAAACAACGACAACCCAAAAAATAGAAAAAAGAGAGGGGCAAAAGAGGAACAATATCTAGAGGAGCACACAGAGAAGACCAAAGTGAGCTATGTTAGCGTGTGCTATCTGGTTTCTTGTTTGTGTTGCTATTGCCATCCACCATACTTGTTTTTCACACACTTGTCACCTTGCTATCTACCATACTTGTTTGTCACACACCTGGTACTTGAAACATTTTGGACCAGCAACGAGAATAAGTACTTTGGACTATAATTCAGCATTACTTTCTATTACTGACTTGTGTGCTAAATATACATATTATTCTTTGTGTGCCTTCCAAGCTCCACAAACTCTTCAAATCAGTACGGAAAAAGGCCCTTGCAATCTCGATACCACTGCCTCATAGGTATCATGAACCAGCCACTGGTTGTACCGCCCACTGCTTGTGTTGGTAAGAACTTTGTAAGAGCTTGGTAAGACGCTTCCACTTGTTGTGAAAAGTGACACCACTGCAACCACGTAGTCATTTGATAGGGATAATACTTTTGTGTTGTCTTTTGCTATCTTCTAACAATGATAGGTTATTCGTATCCACCGACTTATGATGGTATAGGTGCTGATGAGTACATGGAGTGGGAAATTGCCATAGATAACATATTTGCTACTCGCTTTATGTGTCCAAGGAGGAAGGTAAAAAATGCAGCTAGTGTTTTGCGACATTCTGCTTTATCTTAGTGGGAGTCTTTAAATCCTTTTGATAAACCTCAAACTTGGAATGATATGAAACTCCTTATGCGAGAAACCTTTGTTAATCCACCTCCTATTTTGACTTCATATGCTAAGGTGCACCTTTTAGAGGAAGAGTCTATTGTTATTCCTCTTGCTATGACTAACCTTCTGCAGGATAATGTCCATAAGCGAGAGGATGACATGGAAGAAAATGAGGAGCTCATAACCTCATATGCAAATTCAGAACCATCACTTCACAATGCACCTATTACTCCTGCTGAGAACATAGGTAATGCCCATGGTGCTACACTCACGGAATGTGAGAATTGTTTTAATGTACTAAATTTTTCCATAAACCATGCTATCATAGAGCAATTGTTAGTGGAACCCTCTCTTGATTTATCTCTGTCCCATAATAATTTGCTTAAAGTTCCTTGTGATAAAGATGAATTGGTTGATGATGCTTCAGTTTTATATATTTTGGAACCAACCACTTGTGCTGAAAATAAATATGTTATTCATATTGCTACTAAAACTGATGAGTTCAAACTGTTGTCTTCTTTACATACTTTGGGTTACATTGAATTTGATGATTTGTGTAACCTAGATTGTTTGTAGGAGAGCCTTTTTAAATATGCTGATTTGCCTTGGTTTTCTAAACACACATATCATGTTATTGGCAAATATAACAACAAGGGACAATATATGATACATCGAGTATACATTCATAGTAATATAAATTCTCCTTTTGTTGTACAAGATTATGATCGTTTAGAGGGCAGCTATAATAATACAAACATTTTCTCATGTTCCTCAAAGAAACAAGTTCACTTCTAAGAAGGGGAGCATTGTTGGTTGCTACCTATGTCTTCTAGACCATCTATTCCTGTATTGTCTTGGGTTAGTTCTAATCTTTTGCAGGATAGTGTTGACATATATCGTGTGCATTCGGATCATGGAGTCTACATGCTTGCTGAAATTTTTATGTGAGATGACATGCTAGAAACTTGGAACACAATTGTTTCAGTTCCCTTTGTCTTTACAACCCTGTTCTCTTTTATGTTGTGCAGGATCAGTTTCAAGCACAATCGACGCTGAGGATGGCTTTTTGTCAAGAAGGGGCGGATGATGAGGACATGACACCCATGCATATGACCATGTTTAGCACATGGTATGGAGGGGTAGGAGGCTAGCAAGGGTTTCCAAGTCAAGAAGGAGGCCCGAGGTTAATTTGGTTTGAGTCCCCGAGGTGGAGGTCCAAAGCAACTCAAGTTCGAGTCTGTCTCGGCCTCCAGGACTAGCCTGCCTTAAACTAGTCACCCAAGACGCATCCGGACTCCATTTTCGACAATCCACATATGGTTGGAAACCTCATTTGATAAGGAAGCCAATCCAAGTGGTCTCACATCAAAAGCCCTTCAGAATCAACTGGAATCGTCGAAACAAGTTAGCATCTAGAATCTGCCAGGGTGCTGCGACAACGTCTTTTGGTCCGTTGGACCGTGTATCGAGTTTAGGCCCATTAGGAGGCACATCTAGGGTAGGCGACGACCATAAGACCTTTATAATCATACACCACTGTCATCATTAGGTTTTGGGTTTTGCTTAGATTAATCTATCAAGAACAGTTTCACCATTCATTGATTTGTGAGACCCCAACTTCGTGAGATTAATCATTCATCTGCAATTTGGTTGCTTTCTTTCTTGTTCTTGCTTGTGTTCTTTATTGCACAGGCAGGGATTACCCTTCTTGGCAAGGTCAAATGGATCCATGTCTCGGTTGATAACCAGAGGAGTTGTGGTGCTAAGATTGTAGGGTTCAATCTGAAGCCAGATCGGTGTGTCATTCTCCGCCACAATGATAGTTATCACTACCTGATGGAAGATTGGGATCCCAGTCCCCATTCCCATTACCTCCCCCTTTTCTTCTTTACCATAGCCATATCTTTGGCCTCTCATGCCTACATCGATGTGGCAATGCTGGCATCGGGCGGTTACACCGGCCGCACCAGTCCCTCTCCGCCCTAACAATGGAGCCGATACCTTACTAGGCTTGAACGCGAAGCATTGCATGAAGGAAGCATGAGCTAGGACGCCGTAGTAAGGCCAGTCCATGGCAGTGGAGCTCCTACACTAAAATGACGATGTTCCGATGAGCTACAACAACGTCAGAGAACTTGGGGTAGCAAGTGAGCTCAAGGAATAACACAGACGACGCGGTGGTTCGGCTAGAGGCGGCCCGAGCCAAGCTAGCCATGTGCGCACAAATGGTGCGGTGGTGCATGGCGGTGGCAACACTGCATCAGGGGAGGCTAGGAGGTGGTAGTGATTAGGCAAAGGTGTGTAGGGTGATGAGCAGGTGGAGGCGAAGTTAGCAGTGCGATGAATTGACACAAGCAGTACTGGGTAGGGAGCTTGCCTTCGATGCGTGCCACGGCGGTCTTAATGACCCAGCAAGAGGAAGACTCTGAATTGGAGCATGGCACCATGAGGCTTGCTGCAAAGTGGGGTCAGGCAGTTGGCTGACTACATGATAGAGCTACGGACAGGGTTAATTGGACTAAGGTGGCTCCACTAGGCCAAATTTAGAGAAGCAGGCCCGGTGACCACGGCACCAGAGGAATAGGGGAAGACATGCATGGCATGGCTCATCGCTGCTATGGTGGGATGTGGCTGTCAACTCGGTTCACAAGCGCGGATGGGCTACAGGGTGATGGGGAAATGGCCAACACTCTCAGGACGATGGGACGCACGGCCATAAACCGCGAACCGACGGCGGCGGCCTGGTCCTATGCCATAGTGGCATGGCACTGGTCTAAGGAGGCAGTAGTGCAGTGTCGTCGAGCATCGATGTGACGGCAAGGTAGGCGGGTAAGGCGATGTGCGGGCAGGGCCAAGTGTGGCCACGTGCGCATGGTACCGAACAGGCGAGCATGAGGCGGCAGGGCAGCAGGCGGACATGACGGCAGTGGCAGAGCGCATTCGGTGACTTCGCACAAGCTGTCGTGGCTAGCAGCAGTGCAGTGACATGACTTATAGGGTAACCGACATGGCAAAGTAGCGACAGTGGGTAGGCCAGAGCAGCGGGCCCGCAACGACGGCAGCGGTGGCCGAGCGGCCAGGCTGCCAGGCATGGAGTGCTCGTGTGTGCACGGTTGCTTGCGTGCGTGAGCACGACAGTGGTGGTGCACGTGTGCGCACCAGGGGTAGGCTAGTGCTGCACGCCAAGCCAAACCATAGCCTAGTGACAACGGCCAGACACTGCACCCACTTGAGAATGTGCCTTGAATGCTCTTTAAAGCGTCCCTAAAACCCACCTCAATGCTTCAATTGCTAAACCAACTATTTTATGCTCGAGATGGTATATCAAACTACTAAAAAACCCTAAGACTATGCCACTACTTAACATGATTCTCCTATAAAAACTCCCAAACTTAGCTTCATCGACCCATTTTCTGACTTAAGAAAATGACTAAGTTTTTGTTCGGATTCGTGTCAACTTTGGTTTCCAAGTTATTAAGTAAGCTATCTAGCGAATCCCATTCTCGACCACAAGTATTTCATCGCCACCTATGACGTTTGTACTACAAACTTTATTAAAGTGTTGGGTATGCGTTCTATAGCATTTTTGTTCAATAAAAATTCATCTAGAACTCTAAGCGATATAACATGACATAAAATATAACATTCGTTTTGTGTTTCCGATAAATGTTTCAAGTCACGAGAATTTATTTACACATTATATTTCATACACTATCACATAAACATGATGCACATTCAGTGTTTTAGCAAAAGATTGTATAGTGTAACACCGAGGGTGTTACAAATCTACCTCCTAAAATAAAATCTTGTCCCGAGATTTCATGTGCCTAGTGTGGGAAAGGAGATAGGAATTACATTTTAACTTAACAACTACCTATCAGAACTAGAGAGAAGGTGAGGGTAATGCTTCAATATGTAGCTCTCTTGTTCCCATGTGGCCTCATCCTTAGAGTGGTTTTGCCACTGCACCTTATAGAACTTCACCACATTATTCCTTGTCACTCTTTCCCTTTCATCTAGGATTTTGATAGGGTGCTCAATATAAGTCAAATCAGGCTAGAGTAGAAGTCCTTTAATTTCTATAGCTTCATCTGGGACATGCAAACATTTCTTCAACTATGAGACATGAAACACATCGTGTACTGCTGATAAAATATTGAGAAGCTAGAGATGGTAAGCAACTGGGCCACACTACTTCAAAATTTTGTAAAGACCCACGTATCAGGGAGATAACTTGCCATGGATACCAAACTGATGCACCCCTCTCATAGGAGACACCTTGAGGTACACATAATCCCCAACTACAAACTACAAGGGCCTTCTTTGCTTGTCCGTATAGGCTTTTTGTCAGCTCTGAGCTGCCTTCAAATGACTCTGAATAATGATGACTTGCTCTCGAGCCTCTTTGATGAAATTAGGCCCCAAATATCCACAGTCTCCCACTTCAACCCAGTTAAGTGGCGTCCTACATTTCCTTCCATATAGAGCTTCAAATGGTGCCATGTGAATGCTCTCTTGGTAGCTATTATTGTAAGAAAATTCAGCTAACTTTAGGCATTCATTCCACTTCTTAGGAAAAGAAATGGCACAAGCTCTCAACATGTCCTTGAGCACCTAATTTACCCTTTTGGTTTGGCCATCAGTCTAGGGTGATAGGCTAAACTATGGAGGAGACTAGTGCCAAGACACTCTTGGAGTTGCTCCTAGAAGCGAGAGATAAAAACTGATCCTCTATCAGAGACAATAGTAAGAGAAACTCCATGTAGGGTCATAATTCGGTCCAAGTACAACTTGGCATACTGGCGGGCAAAATATTTAGAATTCATAGGGAGAAAATGAGCTGACCCGGTAAGGCGATCCACAATGACCCAAATAGAGTTCTAGCCCTTGGATGTGTGGGCTAAACCCATAATGAAATCCATGAAAATATCTTCCCATTTCCAAACAGGAATGGGCAAGGGCTATAAATATCCTAGGGTACGCATATGATCTACCTTAACTCTCCCACAAGTGTCGCACTCCATGACATACTGAGTGATATCCTACTTTATGTTGGACCACCAGTACAAGTGGCGCAAATCATGGTACATCTTGCTGTTGCCAGGATGGATAGACAACTTTGAATGATGGGCTTCATTCAAAATCTTCCTCTTTAGCTCCTCATTTGATGGAACCACCAATCTATCCTTGTACCTCACTACATCTTGCTCATCAATACTAAAATGAGGGTCACGCCCTTCGGCAATTAATTTCTTGATGTGAGGAATTTTCTTCAGTGTCTTGCCTCTGCTCCAGAATAATCTGCTCTTGCAATTCTGAGCTCAAGGCAATGTGAGCCAGCACCTCTGCATGGTTGAGAGACAAAGGTGTTTCTTCAACCTAATGTGACTTTCGGCTCAAAGCATCAGCTACTACATTAGCCTTTCCTAGGTGGTAATGTACCTCTAAGTTATAATCCTTAATCAATTCCAACCATCTCCTTTGCCTCATATTCAACTTAGACTGAGTGAAGATATATTTGAGGCTCTTATGATCTATAAAAATATGCACTTGGTTGCCCAACAGATAGTGCCTCCAAATCTTTAGAGCGTGGACCACAATAGCCAGCTCTAAATCATGAGTGGGGTAATTCACTTCATGATTTTTCAGTTGGCGTGAAGCATAAGCTATCACACGCCCATCCTGCATAAGCACACATCCCAACCCTATCTTTGAGGCATCATAATATACATCAAAAGGTTTGTCAATATCTAGTTGGGCTAACACAGGAGCAGTGGTCAGAAATGTCTTCCAAGCTTGGAAGGCTTCTTCACAGGCTGGGCTCTAGTCAAACTTGGCTTCTTTTTGGAGCAGCTTGGTCATTGGCTGACCTATCTTGGAGAAATCTAGGATGAAACACTAATAGTACCCAGCTAGACCAAGCAACTAACGAATATGGTGCATAGACTTGGGAGACTTCCAATTCAACACATCTTGCACCTTTCTAGGATCTATAGAAATGTCGTCAGCTGTCAACACATGCCCCAAAAACTACACTCGATCTAACCAGAATTCACACTTGCTGAATTTAGCATACATCTTGTGTTCCCTCAATCGAGTCAGTACAATCCGAAGGTGTTGGGCATGCTCTTCATCGTTCTTGGAATATGTTAGGATATCATCAATGAACACCACAACAAACTTGTCCAGCTCTGGCATAAAGACTAAATTCATTAGGTACATGAAGAATTTAGGAGCGTTGGTGAGACCAAAAGACATTACTAGGTATTCATATAGCCCATACCTAGTAGAAAAAGCTATCTTTGATATATCATGTGGTCTAATCTTGATCTAATGATAGCCTGAATGGAGGTCAATCTTGGAGAACACCTTGGCACCAGCTAGCTGACCGAACAAAGTATCTATGCGAGGCAAAGGATACTTGTTCTTAATGGTTACCACATTAAGAGGGCGATAATCCACACACATCCGAAGAGTGCCATCCTTCTTCACAAAAATGGCTAGACAACCCCATGGTGAAGAGCTAGGATGGATGAAGCCTTTTTCCAACAATTCTTCTAGCTGCTTCTTCATTTCAGCCAATTCTTTCAGAGCCATGTGGTATGGGCATCGGGAGATAGGAGCAGTACTAGGCTCTAGCTCAATGGAGAATTCCACCTCTCTATCCAGTGGCAACCTAGGTAGATCTTTAGGAAAAACATCTAGGAACTCACATACTACCAGAATAGAGGTAAGATCAGGAGAGGCTTCAACATGAGTAGCAACAGGTAAGACTAGATCTGAGGGTACTAGAAGAGACATCCTATCCTTAGAAGAAGGAAGCCGTAACTCCACAACTCTCTGCTTTAGATCCAATACTACCCCATATACCCACAATCGGTTCATTCCTAGAATCGCATCAATACCTTGCCTAGGCAGCACCATGAACTAGAGACAATAAGTGTGGGTGGCTAATACCAAGCTCACTATGTTCGTCCAAGTATTGATGCACATCTACGCACCCAGAGTACGAATTCTATAGGCATATGGTATAGCCATAAGAGGTATATTGTGCTGGTCTACAAATCCCATGCTCATAAATAAATGTGATGCACCAGAATCAAACAACACATAAGCTAGATGGGAATCAATGGTAAACATACCAGCCATCACCAGTTCCTATTGCAATATCTGCTCAGCATCTGTGGAATTCACCTGTCCAGAGCGGCTGACTGACACTTTCTTCTTGATTACCGTCCACTTGACTAGCCTAGAGTTAGCCGATGGCTGAGCAGACTAGGCTGGCTAGTTTTGAGGACACTCTCGGACATAGTGGCTATCCTTGCCACATTTGAAACAAGCAACCGGCTTGTTTCCCTATCCTAGACAAGGTGGGGCCTACTGTCCTTGGGGCTGCTGATGTGGCACTGGCTGAGTAGGTGCACGTTACTATGTGGAAGAAGCCTGAGAAGTATGCTGGGGCTGTCGAAACGAATGCCTGCCTGATGATTGATAGGACACCCGTCGGACAACCTATACTTTCTGAGTATGGGGGTGGCTAGAAGACCCCGTGGACACCCGCTTACGCTTCCATTCTGCCTGGGAATCCTGCTGCAAGCCCTCCATGGCGATGGTAGCATTCATCATTGCCCCAAAGGTCTAATAGTTCCTAGTATACAATTTCTCCTAAAGGCTGCAAGAGAGGCCGTAATAGAAGTAGTCCCTCTTCTCGTTTGTATCCACATGAGTTCTACCATACTAGGACAAGTGATTGAACTTATTAACGTAGTCCATCACTAACAAACTACCTTGCCGCAGGTCTAGGAACTCAATCAGCTTCCTGTTGAGAACACCGGTAGGAATATAAAATTCCTTGAATGCTGTGGTTAACTCCTGCCAGGTCATCCGGTGACCTGGCTGCTGCATGGCATTGAAGGTATCCCACCATGCACTCACGGACCCCAACAACTATTGCGCTGCAAAGCGCACCTTCTACTAGTCCATCATGGTGAGCAACAGAAACTTCTGCTCTAGAATACAAAGCCAATGCTCTAAATCTAGGGGCTTAGCTATTGGTGTGAAAGTGGGTGGGTGGGTCTTGAGAAAATCCTAGTAAGAGCAAGGTCCCTCAGGACCATGAGCACCACCCCTGTTCCCACCATTGCCCCCGTGGCCTCCATGGGAGAAGCCAGCGACAGCCTATGCTAGTAGCTCCATGGCACAGGCTAACTCATGGCAAGCTACCATCATCTCCGCATGAGTCATCGGAGGCGGCGGTGGTGGAGGAGCCAGAAGTGGAGCCTCATGGCTCTCCCCATTGCTGTGCTCATTGGGCTAGCCACTTTCACCTTGGCCTTCACCAAGACCATGGCCCACCCCAGCACTGGTGCTCCTATGTCTGAACCTTAGATTCATCTATAAGAGATAGGAACTATCCCTTTAGAACAACCCTCCAGATTCGGAAACAAGGGATTAGAGAAACAATGAGACATTTATTAAAGCATTCTTTTAGTTATCCTATCAATTTACTAATCCAATTTATACATGTAGGGGGACTTTAGTTTAAGCAAGATGCTATTATCATGATACATGCATCGGCCTATACGCTCACTCAAGCCAGAATATAGCGACATTCGTAAAATTTTGGCACATCGCACACTCACTTTCCGTATGCTAAGCGATTTCTTATGCAACGTAAGTCAGTGTACCTACAGAAAACTGATTATATAAAACTAGTGCCGCTATCCTAGATAGATCATATTGCTAGGGCTTATACTTATTTACATAATTCTATCGCATCCTATTTTTCACAAAACTTTTGTTGGTTAAATTTAAAGTTTTGAAAAAGAGTGATCAACTTGTAAACTCATTATTGGCTCTGATACCAACTATAGCAGAACCGCCCAAAATAACACACTTACGAAGGCGCTCATCTTCCACCAGACACTAAGCACCCCGAAAGCAAGCTAGAGCGGGCGGTATCCGTCGGGCACACCCTAAGGGAAAGCTCGAAAGATCCACATTTTTCTCCAAGGATCCAATGATGAGAACGAGTTATAATACTTAATACATTTCATACATCCAAAGTTCTTAGAAATTCATTATTACATTGCCAAATTCAGAGTGCAGAAGATTAAATAGTGGAATGTAAATAAACATCTATCGACAAGACACAAGGATCCGTCTGTGCCCACCAGAAGAATCCTTCACACAATGGTACTCCTCAAGCATTACCTGCAACAGGGGTAAATAAACCCTGAGTACACAATGCACTCGTAAGACTTATCCGACTAGTGGGAATAATTTCTCGACTCTAAGGAATATAATAAGCTTATTGGTTTGTTGGGTTTCTTTTTGCAGAAAGCAATACTAATAGTGAATCCTTATTTATGTTATTATTAGTAGCCATGATTAATTTATTATCTAGTCATTCTATGTAAGCACATGTTCTACTTTCAAGCAAGAGTTGAGCAATCAGTTCCATTTCATCACCTTTCATCTTTCAGTTCTTACAACGATGCTAGAGTTAAGACAAGTCGTACCGATATGGTGGCGATTAATGTGCCCAGCTGGGTACTCCAAAAACACACACCCCGCTTGTACCCTAGGCACAAGTAGGATCAACCCATCACCCTCCTGTCCTAGGGTCCAGGTCCTTGTCCAAACTTGGACTCCAAGCCCTTGCTCCTAAGTCTCAAACTTAGTGCGATGCAAGGACCTCCACCATCCCCGTCTCCAATCAGTCGGTCTGGAAAGAGCCAAAACCCACAACAAGAGAGAAACAAGTCTTCCCTACGCCCATACCCAAGTATGTCCTTAGGATAATAAATCTGTGACTTGCCTAGCGTCCATTGCAATGGTCGGTCCTTAACCGACACAGATAGGGAAAAAGTACAACCAAGCTATGCCCTGTTGGCTGTAGGACACAATCTCTTACACCCACCAGTACCCAAACCATATCCCTGCCCAGTCACTATTTTTTCTTTCCACCCTTTTATCATGAGTGATCATAATTATCCCCTATTATGAGTAACGATGGGTTACTCATGCTACCAAAATCCTGAGCATAGCAGCTATGCGACCTATACTAGTAGGACTCATAGGTAGATATATTTATGCATGTAGTTTCCATAAAATGCCTATAACGTAAATGCACATCATATATATTCAGTAATCATTCAAAAATAGGGGTTATGCACCGAGGCTTGCCTTGGGCAGACGGTGGGTCAATAAAGTCAGCACTGAACGGCTCCGGGGCTCCCTTCTGCATGAGGATCTCCTCCTCGTACTCCTCAATAACCTCCTCATAATCTTGTTCGTCCATAGGCACGAACTCTACCAACTCATGATCTACATGCATGAAATGATGATGCAACATTTAGTAATACGACAACAGCAACTCTTAAAAATAAAATACATTTATCAAGCTTCTAAGCTAGTTCTACCAACTAAGGTGCTAAGTTACCTACTGTTACCACTAACAAGTATGAAGCATGACATATTATCATCTTAGAAACTAAGAGTATTCTTACTCTTAATACCGATTTACTCTATATATGATAAAATGAGGATACTAGCTACTCTATTTACCAACCTACTCTAGGGCTACAAAATTTATAGTGAGTACATAATAATCTAGTGATCCTACTATAAAAATTTCATGGCTAAGGCTATCATCAAATTGCCACAAAAATTCCTACAAATATTAATCTACATAATACTTAGCTCTCTAATTTGAATTTATGAACCTATCATTATCATAGCTAACTATAAACTAACTACACCAATAGATAGATAGCATTTTTCAGAACCTAACCAATTTTGTTTCACTATTTTTGTACATCTATAAGATTTACTATAAATTATCAAAGTTCAGCTCAAAACTAAATTGAATAAGCATTTATTACCTTACTGGAAAATGAAAAACCTAATTCTACCGCGCGGCCCAAAACACGAGCGGCTCGGCCTAGTTCGGCGCAACGCGCATGCGCGATGCACGGCGCGGCCCACACGGGGGCGCGGCCTAGTCAAGCGATGACGACCCACGATGGGGAGGCCCGCGCGCGCCGGTCATGTTGCGAAAATGCCCTCAGACTTCCCAGTAATAGCGTGAGCACTAAGTGCACTATTCTAATAGTCAGCTCACTAACAATTTGACCCCTTCCCCTTTTCTTTTGTACCATGGCCATACCCTCGGCCTCCCGCACGTGCACCGGCGCGGCGGCGCTGGCACCGGGCGATTACACCGGCCGCACCAGTCCCTCCCTGTCCTATCTACGGAGTCGATACCTTACTAGGATTGAATACGAAGCACTAGGCGAAAGGAAGCATGAGCTGGGACACCGCAGTAAGGTCGGTCCACGGCATCGAAGCTCCTGCACTAAAACGACAACATTTTGGTGAGCTACAACAACGCCGGAGAACTTGGGGGTAGCGAGTGAGCTCAAGGAACTCACCATGGACACAGATGACGCGGTAGTTCGGCCGAAGGCGGCCTGAGCCTAGCTGGCCGCGTGCGCACGGACAGTGCAATGGCGCACAGCGATGGCAAGGCTGCGTCAGGGGAGGCAAGGTGGTGGTAGTGATTAGGCAAAGGTGTGCAAGGTGATGAGCAAGTGGAGGCGAAGTTAGCGGTGTGATGAATGGACATGAGCAACACTGGGTAGGGAGCTTGCCTTCGACGCGTGCCACAGCGGTCTTAACGACCCGGCGAGAGGAAAACTTCGAATTGAAGCATGGCACGGCGAGGCTCGCTGCAAAGTGGGGTTGAGCGGTTGGTTGACTACATGATGGAGCTATGGACGGGGTTAATTGGACTAAGGTGGCTCCACCAGGCCAAATTTAGAGGATCGGGTCCGACAACCACGACGCCAGAGGAATAGGGGAAGATAGGCATGGCATGGATCATCGCTGCCGTGGTGGGATGTGGCTGTCAACTCAGTTCACAAATGTGCATGGGCTATAGGTGATGGGGAAACGGCCAACGCGCTCAGGACGGTGGGCCGCACGGCCATAAACCACAAACCACGATGGCGGCCCGGTCCTACGCCGCAGTTGCATGGTGCCAGTCTGAGGAGGCAGCAGCGCAACGTCGTTGAGCACCGATGTGATGGCAAGGTAGGCGGGCAAGGCAACATGCGGGGAGGGCCAAGTGTGGCCATGCACGCTCGGTACCACACAGGCGAGCATGAGGCGGCAGGGCGATAGGCGGACACGACGACGGTGGCAGAACGCATGCGGTGACTTCACACAAGCGGTCGTGGCTAGCAGCAGCGTAGTGATGCGACACACGGGGTTAACGACACGGTGAAGCAGCAGCAGTGGGCAGGCCAGAGCAACGGGCCCACGATGATGGTTGGGGTGGCCAAGCGGCCAGGCCATCGGGCATGGCGTGCTCGTGCGTGTGCGGTTGCTTGCGTGCGTGAGCGCGACAGTGGTGGTGCGGGCCCATGCGGAGGTGCACGCGTGCGCACCAGGCGTAGGCCAGTGCCGTGTGCCAAGCCGAACCGCAGCCTGGTTACCACGGCCAGACACTGCACCCGCTCGGGAATGTGCCTTGCACGCTTTGTAAAGCATCTCCAAAACCCACCTCAATGCTTCAATTGCTAAACCAACTATTTTACGCTCGAGATGGTATATCAAACTACTAAAACAAACCCTAAGACCATGCCACTACTTAACCCAATTCTCCTATAAAAATTCTCAAACTTAGCTTCGTCAATCCATTTTCTGATTTAAGAAAATGACTAAGTTTTTGTTCGGATTCGTGTCAACTTCGGTTTCCAAGCTATTAAGTAAGCTATCTAGCGAATCCTGTTCTCGATCGCAAGCATTTCATCGCCACCTACAAAGTTTGTACTATAAACTTTATTAAAGTGTCGGGTATGCGTTCTATAGCATTTTCGTTCAATAAAAATTCATCTAGAACTCTAAGCGATATAACATGACATAAAATATAACATTCGTTTTGCGTTTCTGATAAACATTTCAAGTCACATGAATTTATTTACATATTATATTTCATACACTATCACATAAGCATGATGCACATGTAGTGTTTTAGCAAAAGATTATACAGTATAACACCGAGGGTGTTACAGGCGTACCGGTGCTGTTCCATCTAACCCCCGTACGAACGCTGACAGACGCGTCAGCTCACCACGAGGTCCGCTGCGACAGAATCAAATGCCATGACCGGCAGACGACGCCTGTGCATGGCGCTAGTGATGGATAGGGCCACGACGTGGAGCTGTCCCTGTTGACATCTACAGGGTCGATGGGACCCGCATGAAAAAGAAGAAGGCCTAGCGATCCTGAAGGCCTTCGGCTCTCTCTCTCTCGTTCTCCTCTTTCCCTCCGCTGTACTCCGTACTTTCCCTTGGCCTATAAAAGGAAAAGCAGGACGTCCCATGAAGGGGGTCGATTTAGGCCAGACCCGATCGAACCATCACAAACCCATCGAACCTCGAACCGATCAGAACACGACACAAGCACACGGTGGAGTAGCAACTAAGCTCTCGGCACCCGTTCACTCATTCCATCAAACCTGGGATCCTTTTCCTCTCGTCCGTTTGTAACCCCTACTGCAAACTTTTAGTGCTATTAACACGAGCAGCAGCGACGAACTGGACGTTAGGGATATTCTGCCCGAATCAGTATAAACCTCGTGTCCTCTTAGCACATCATCCAAGCCAGACGCGTAATATTAAAAATTTACTCGTCAGTGGTAACTCGAAACACCGACAAATAGTAGCACTTATATCTTTAAAATATATTTATCATAAAATATTTCAGTGTTAATCTATTAATATTTATTACACATTACAAAAATAATACTCCCTCCGTTTCTTAATATAAGCCATATAGTTTTTAGCACCAATATTAACGCACGGCTTGGGGAAGGATGTGAGACCGAGGAAAAAAAAGAAAAATCAGGCAATTTTCTCTCTCCCAATCAGATTGCTTCCTAAATCTAAGGGATTGGTTGGGGCATGGGGTATGTACGGTGGGAAAGTTTCCAAACTAATCGACGTGGGAGCTGATACGTACCATATTTTAGAATTTTCTTTAAAAATGTATATGGCTTATATTATAGAACGGAGGGAGTATTTTATATATTTGGTTAAAATCGAGGCCAATTATAACTTATTAAAAAGTTAGTAATACTGTACTAGTATTTGTCGTTGACGAAGGTAGTATATCCCATCTTTGCAGTTGCAACATGTCTATTTTGGTCTTCGGATGGCTTTGGCGTTTGATCATATCATATGCTGTTCTTCACCTAACCGTTTTTTTTTTTTTTTTGCGACAGTTTTTCACTCAACCGCTGTTACTTGCAATTTGCACGCACGGTGGAGCAGTAGTAGATGTACAACTGCCGCTCATCCGCGGGGGCCGCCGCAGCCCGCGCCGACAGGCCCGCCGGAAGTCGCTCACCTGACACTGCGCGGGACAAAGGCGGTGCCCAAGTCTAGAAGTTCGGAGCCCAACAGCCGGGGCCCGCCGGGACTGCGCCCTTGAGGCCTGGGCTGGGCATCGGGTTCGTGGCACCATCTGGACCACGTGGACCAAGCATGTGCAACGAGCGCTGACGCGTCTCGTGCCTTTTTTTTCACTTGCGGCGCGTTTAGTTCGGTAAAATTTGCACACGTAAACTTTACATAGTGCACGATTCTCCACAGTAGCATTTCGTTTATATTTATAAATTATTGTTTAAATATTGACTAATTAGGCTCAAAAGATTCGTCTTGTAAAGTTAAAGTAAACTGTGCAATTAGTTTTTAATTTCATCTCCATTTAGTACTTTATGTATATACCATAAGTTTAATATTGACGGGAATTTTTTTTTTATAGTGCACTTTTAGAGGCGAGGCTTGATCCAAATCTCGCCATTTCAAAATTCGGGGAGGGGAAAGGCGTCGTCGTTTACCGCGGCTACCACCGCCTGGTACCGCGCTGTTGTTTTCCCGGGTTCGGGACTTTGGGGCTTCAGCAGATGCGCTGCCGTTGGACCGTCACCGCGGCAGGTTGTGTAGTTTGTTTGACACAATTACACGATGCTTATCTTATCTCGCGGCAAAGGCAAAGCACCAGCTTTTACTCAACGCGACAACGCCTGTACAGTACGTACGACTCATCAACAATGTTCCGTGCGCATTATACTACGTTATCATCGATCGAGTTACTACTAAATACACATCCAAATCCAATCTGAACCCGTTGCGTTCCCGCGTCTCGCTTGTGGCCCTGGCGACTGACGGCGAGCGGACGGCGGATCGGATCGAATCGAATCAACCCGCCCCGGCTGGTGGCCCCACACCACCCCGCCATGGCCGGCGCGTTGGCGAGCGCGAGCGTGAGCGTGTATAAACTGGGGAGCTCTCCCACCACGCGAGGGCGACGCGAAAGCGAGCGCCGACATCTCTAGGCTCTCTCGATCCGCCCCCACTTGGCCACTTCATAAAACCAAGCTGCTGCTACTACCACCAGCCCGGTCGTCTCCGGTCTCCATCCACACGCCGCTCCCCGCCGCTGCCGCTATCAGCACGCGTGTATGTGTAGCACGCCGAGGCCGGCCGAGCCGTGTACTAGCGAGGAATCAATCACCAGAGAGAGAGAGAGAGAGAGAGAGAGAGAGAGAGAGATGTCACCGCCGCAGCAGCAGGCGGCCATAGTCGGGGAGGAGTACTGCGAGGGCGAGGACAGGGAGCTGACGGTGCGGAAGATGACGCTCTTCACCCCGGGGGACGGGCTGGAGGCGTACGACCACCGGAATGGCGCGCTGGCGTTCCGCGTCGAGACGTACGGCCGCGGCGGGGCGTGCGGGGGCGGCGCCGCCAGGGGGGACCTCGCGCTGCTGGGCGCCAGGGGTGAGCCCGTCCTCACGGTGCGCCGCCGCCGCCCCAGCCTGCACAACCGCTGGGACGGCTTCCTGGGCGACGGCGCCGCGCACGGACAGAAGCCCGTCTTCTCCGCGCGCCGCTCCTCCATCCTCGGCGCCGGTACGGGCGCCGCCGCCGTCCTCGTCGACCTCCTCGCGCCCGGCGTCGTCGCCGGGGAGTTCCGCGTCGACGGGTCCTTCCCGCGCCGCTGCTGCCGCGTCGTCGCCTCCGCCAAGGCCTGGGCCGCGCCGGACCGCGAGGGGGAGGAGGAGGAGGACGTGGTGGTGGCCGAGGTGAGGCGGAAGGTGGACGAGGACGCGCACGTCATGATGGGCCGGGACGTCTTCGTGCTCTGGGTGCGCGCGGGGTTCGACGCCGCCTTCGCCATGGGGATCGTGCTCGTGCTCGACCGGATCACCGGGGACGACGTCGACGGCGATCTGGGACAGGACCTCCTCGAGGCCGCCACCTCGCCGGCGTAAGCCACGCCGGACGGATCGACCTCCCGCTTGCGTGCTCCGCGTGGCATAGTATAATCCACAAACAATTTTCTGATGGTTCTTCGTCGCCGTCAGAGTTTGAATCTTTGGCTTGTGAATTGAGCTCGTTGTACTTTACCTTTGAGCATGAAGTGAATTACTGTATTATCTTCTCAATTCGGTGCTTCTTTTTCCTTCCACTACCTGAGTTGCCTTCATCAGAGGGTCCCGTTGTTTTCGGAGTCAAAAACGTGGTGTGGCAGTGAAGTGAAGCTGCCTCTTTCAAGCCCAGAAAATGGACGTCATTTACGTGGGTGGCAATGCACGGACTTCGGCTGGGCGGCGGCAAAAATCTCTTGCCCCTTTCGGTATAAACAGCCGTGGAGACAGGACAAATTGACACTCCAGAGGCTGCATTGATTTTTCTGTTTGGTTCAATTTGGTCCGTTCACTTCGTTGAAAAAACAAATCAAAATACTGTTCCGACTAATTTGTTAGGAGAGAAAAATACTGTTTCAGCTAAAAAAATAATATAAAAAATACAGATTCTAAGACAAGCGTAGCGACATATCCAAACTAACCAAAAGGCAGGTGATGCTAATCACTAACGTATCAGAGGCGACGTCAGATCTCATCGGCCGCACGGGTAACAGGTTTGCGAATAAGGCCTTGTTAAGTTTATTCATTGTCCTATCCAATGTTTATACACATACATGAAATATTAAATATAAACAAAAAATAAGTAAGTGTACAGTCTACGACTAATTTACGAGACGAATCTTTTAAGCCTAATTAGCCCATGATTCGATAATATAGTGCTACAGTAACACATGCGCTAATGATGGATTAATTAGGCTTAATAAATTCGTTTCGCGGATTACTGACGAATTCTGTAATTTATTTTTTTTATTAGTATCCAAACACCCCTATGCGACACCCCCATATAACACCTGATATGACACCCCTAAAACTTTATGCCCTGAATTTAAACAAGACCTAGAAATGAAAGAACTAATAGATATAAACAGATTCTCCCAACGAATGTCCAGCCTTTTCCATCACAAATAAACCACATTTGACGTTGACACAAGTCCACAATATGACATCGACCATAAATATATATTTGTAATATACATTCTATAACCCTAATGAAGCTGTGATGTAATGGAAGTATCTGTGGAGCAGTTCTACTCATCATCTTATCAGCAAATGTTTGCTCAGCATCTATCTAAGAAAATATTTGACATCAAAGGTACATCGACCATAAATATCTATTTGTATATTTTGTAAACTTAATGAAGTTTTTATGAAGCAGTGGAAGTATCTTTAGTGCGGTCCTACACATACCATCTTATCAGCAAAGGTTTGTTCAACATCTAACCCAAAAAAAAAGATCATAACAATAAATAATAAAGGGCATGCATCTCGTGCATCCCAACTATACACCTTTTGAATGCCAGCATGTACAAACAAGAAGATTCTGCTGGCATGTCCGGAACACACACTGTCAAGAAAGAAAACTGGGGGAAGCCCCTTCTATGTCCACGGAAAGAATCAAATTGAATTGCCAGTCTATGTTAAGTGAGAGTTGTGTCTTTCATAACCTAAGAGCTGCCACTACTGTTGATTCCTAAGTAGATGGTCTTGCGATTAAATGCATTCATAGCGTAGTCGACACGGATCTGACCTAGGTCAGTGTTGAAGTGAAGCCCATATCCAAATCCAATACCAAATCCTGGTTTCCCTTGCCGCAGAGCTGGATTACCTGCAGTTATGTGTGAATAATTGTTCATGTTACTGATACTGAAAAAATGATCTCCATAAGAACATAGAAACACTGCATCTGATGTAAAGAAATCTCGAGGATGTTGAAAACTATATTTTCCATAACTAGAGATGAATATGCAATCATCAATTATCGATCATGTGTTGTTGTTGTGTTTCTCTAAGTATTATCATACTGCACACTGATGTCTATCATGCAAATTATTGATTGTCTTTCTCCGTTCTATATGATATGTTATCTAGGCGTTTACACAAAACCCCCTGCTAGAGATCGCATCCCATATAGCAAGGCAGAGTAATTTATTTCAGCTTCTGGTGAATTACAAACTTAGCAATCCCTGGTCTGAATTATGGATGTTTACAAGATTCAATAAAGCTTCCATTGTTTTTCTAAAAAATGAAACTAATTGCACTTAGCTTAAGAAATTATGATGTTACTTTCTTGTGAAGTATTCAATTAAGTAATGAACCTCAAGTCTATTTTTGAAACTAATAGAAATCAGTGAACTAGTATGTGCAGAGGACACAACACCCTTACCAGGGACATGACGAGCAGATCCTAAGTCACTGCCACAGTCCATGAAAATAGAACCCTCCAGATGCTTCATCTTCACAGAAACATGTCTCAATACTTTGTGGTTATGCCAAACAAATATCACTGTTCTGGATACTAGGGATTTATTGGACAGCACAAAGATAAACAGAATATCAAAGATTCACAATAAACTGATGTTGGTGAGACATTTCCATGGAAAGTTCTTAGTGATTGCCGATTTCTTGAAAAAAAATCATGATTGGTGATATCAAAATTCTTAGTGATGCTGTTTCTTGAAAATTCTTAGACACTTCCATGGAAAATTCTTAGTGATATCAAAGATTCTCAACACTAGTTTTCATAAAATGCAGGAGCTAGATTGGTAATGCTGATTCCTTGAAAATTGTACTGATCATTGTTTCTCTCCAACTAGAGACTGATTACTGATTTCTGGTTAACTGCAAATTTTGCAATCCCAGATCTTGCTTAAAGGATTCAAGAAAACTTCCAAGTTTTTTTTTTAATGAACATGAACATATCTTAAACTGTGTGATCAGTGGAGTTGTGGGTGGCTGCAACTACCACCATAACTTAAAAAATTGTTTCACATTCAACAAAATCATCAAAGAAAAAACTCCAGTGCAAGGGGCAGATGTTACACAACTCAACATGAATGGTGGGAAGTACATGGAATCAGCACTTGTTTACTGCTCTAAACAGTGTGCAACTCTAAAGGGATGACGCATAATAGCAGGCTAGCAGCAACTCTCCAAATTCAGATCTTGCATTCACAACAAAGAACAGATCTTGTAGCATAACAATTCAGTTATCAACATGAAATATTCGAAATTATGAGTAGAACAATCAGATCATTAGTTTTTACTAACAAGAGCACTAAAGGCCTTCGACATTTGTCACATGATAAACTGAGAATAGTCAAACATGTCTCACATGATAATCTGTGAACAGAAATCAGTGAAGCCTCAAGGTCCAGAATCAGGAAACCGCAAACTCATAATTACCATTTGTTAATCGGTAAACTAATTAGCTAAAATAAGTTGCCACTTCATTTGACTAGTCAAAAGTAAGTGCTACGGCTTTCATATGTGGTGGTGGTGTCAACTGCCTGTCTATTCATCTTTCTCTAGCAAGGTTTCCATTCCCTTTGCTATAAGTACCTTTTTCCATCTATAAGCACCAAAAAACTCCATAAAATAGATTGGGTATATTTGATATTGACATACCAGGGGAATTGTGTATTCACAGTTAGCAATTAGACATAGTCTTCCTGAACCAACAGCGCCTTCACCATAGCCTCGGACACTACCAAGTCCACCTATGGCAAAAGCTTGATATGGTGCCATGTCCCCCACAATGGATCCGCCTGTCAAACTGTGAGGTAGAGAGATATGAACCGTCAGAGAAGAGCTTTCTAGAGAATGAATACTAGGGGTAGGTATCACCTAGTAACCAAAAATGTCGGACCCAACTTAATGCCTTTTGAAACTGCACATTTAACTCTATTGAAGGTCAGTGACTTTGGTACAAGTGGCAATCCTTGTTCCATTTGGAAGTTAACCTACCAATAAGAGTTACTGTATAAGGTAGCCATTATGGTAGAAATAGCATCATAAAGTAGGCATAACTTACTTTTAAGAAGCTATTGTCATTGACATCTGCATAACCAGATTCTTGCTTCAAGATGATCATGTTGTCATGGAGGTTACCACTGCATGACAATTAACAAGAGTATTAATAAGCACTTTCAGCTACAATTTAAAGAAATCCCCCAAAAAATCATCACCTGCATGTCAGAGGAAAGCCATCTTGGTCTCTGGCAATGGAGTGGCCCTGATTATTAACAGGACGGATATGCTGTGGGAAAAAGGTAACAGATAAAGAACGTGTAGAACATGAAATTAACGATAATCAATTGAAATTAAGTCGAGGCCCACCTCAAATTTAACACTAGTTCCCGACGTCCAGTTTGATGTGGCTGGTTCATTAAGCTCCAAACCAAATGACAATCGACTAAGGTTTATCCCTCTGCTCCCTGATCGTGTGAAGTTATCAGCCGGGAATCCATGGACGGCAACTTCTGGTGTCATTGAGTGCTGATTGCTCAAAACATAGGAAAGTGAGAAAAAGTGTAAATTTGGTCAAAAGATTACAACAACAATAGGTTTCCAGTGCTTCAGCTTTACTTTAGATAAGAAACATAAAAGGATAACCAAGATACACAACGCAATGCCAACCTGAACTACAAATGATTGCTGTGATAACCACTCAGGCCTTGGGCGTCTATAGGCAACAACAACATTGGAGTCATTGATTCCTTTATCCAATATCACATCCAACTTCTCACTTCTCCCAAAGAGGTTTGGGTGTTTGAGAGAGATCCTGCAGGCCAAACTCTAGATTCACAACACAGTAGTAAAACTGTAGACAATAATGAAGACATACACCTACATACATATACACAGACTCGCAGAAAGATGCATAGGCATGACGCCCAAATGCACAGATCTGGTATGGAGATAGTGTAGTAATCTGCACGTGCAGGAAGTCGTGAACAGGCAAGACATTGATGTGCATGTGCAAGAACGTGCTAGGACAGGCATGTTCTAAGCACCAGGCATCAAAGGCATGCGCAAAGAGACAGGGAAACACCGGATGCTAAAGTACAAGGTGCACTTGAACAAATTTACAGTGGATGCAAAACATACACACGCCTACCTTCCAACGATTTGCGATAAAGTGACGCCAGAGCTTCTGAAACCACCCAGAACAACAGCAGGTCAGGATTATACCCAAGAAAAACCAAGAAGGCACGCACACATCCATTAGAGTCCTCCCTAACAGGCAAAGTACCGAGCACCTGAGGGGCGGCAGCAGCAGCGCCTCGCACAGCATGTGGGTCAGGTCGACTTGCATATCCACCTTGGCTGCGGCATGTCCACGAACAGATGAGCGACGCCAGCAAATTACCAACACGCGCAACAACAGCCACGAACAAAAAAAAAAATCAAAAGGAAAGAGCAATGACCTTTCCCTGCGTTGACGCTCTGCTGAGCTCCCATGGCTGCGGGCGCGAGGAGGCACACCTCATGCGAGCTCGGGCACGACGGCGCTCCGCGCGGCGCGGCGAGGATTTGAGCGGGAGGTGCCGAGGCGGTGGGGCCGTGGGGGCCTTGGGTGCTTTGCGTGGGGCAGAGGGAGAAGTGAGGCTGTGAGAGTGGGATTGCTTCGGTGGGTTAACTAGCTGCGCCTGCGCGGCTTCCTTACGTTGTCGATGTGATTTTTTTTTTCCGACAAAAAAAACTATTGAAGCAACTCTAACAAATTAACTCTCTGTGGCCAGCAATAAAGGTAGCATATCAAGAGATTAGTCAAAAAAAAAAGACTACCAAAATTTATTGATTCAGGCTACTCTCTAAAATAGATTTAACAAAAAAAATACTAAAGTACTCCAACAGACTCTGTAAAACCAAGAGGTTGGAATGACTAGTGAGGTAGGCTATCCAACGAATGAGGTGGGATGGAAAGCTACTAAATTTGGAGAGTCATTTATAGTGCTTGTCGGTGCTGAAAAGTGACTAACACGTAAATATTATAGTTTTGCTGTACGTTATGATCGGAGGTGGCCTAGCACTCAATGACACATGGTTTATACTAGTTCAGGCAACGTGCCATACGTCTAATTTGAAGTCGGTCGGTGACTTTATTCCTGAGCCCAGATGCTCGAAGTTTATTGTAGGGTTACAAACGGAATGAAGAAAGATGGTGGGTACAAGAGGTCCGGTCAGACTCTGGTCTGAAGGACCGAGAGTGACGGGAGCTCCGCTATGTGCTAAGTGTTTGAGCGTGTGCTCGAGGTTTAAACCTAGTGGTTCTGTTGTTGTGTGTTAGTGAACTAATCGATCTTTTGTTGGAAGAGAGCGCATCCCCTTTAATAGATGAAATGGATGAACTTACAAGAGAGAGAGAGTGCATGTATGCTAAGTCTTGCTGCCCACGCCGTCGGGTACAAGATGATTGTAGGGGCCCATAACACTGTTAATATCAGATGCATGTGAGAGGTTGCGTCTTCTTCTTCTGGTATGGCAGACGTCGGTGCCTGTCATACTGTTGATGCCTGAAGGTACGTAGGAGGTTTTACCATGTTCGTCCAGTATGCTAAATAGTCGGTGCCCGCAACACTGCTGATGCCCAGAGGTATGTGGGGGGAGCCTTACCGTGTTTGTCTGGTATAGGAGTTGACGGCGCCTACAACACTGTAGAGAAAATATCGGCGCCCACAACACTGCTTGGGTTCTGATATGCCAGGAAGATTACAGGGTACTGTCCTATAGGTGTACAGGGTACGATCCTCGGTATTGCTATTGACTTTGAGCGTCCTACTTTACTTGCTCCGTCCGTTTCCTGGTCCTTATCGAGCGGGCGTCCCCGGTCGGTTGGTCCCAGGCAGCTCCGACTGTGCCAGTTAGAGAGGAGCTGTAAGAAGAGGTTTGGCGTATCCCTGGTCGGAGACATGAGTCGGAGTTGGAAGCGGTATTTGGCCAGGCCTTCCGGTCGGAGAGACGGGCCGGAGTCGGAAGCGAGCGTTTGTTTTGCCTTAGCGAGGCCTTCCAGTCAGAGATTGGATTGCCCTTCTGGCCTGTCGTTTAGATATTTAGACCGGCCTAGGAGTTGCGCGTCATTCGCAATGTTGTCTGCTGGGCCAAACTTTAGGCGAGAAGTCGGTCCATAAGGGACCCCGGGTTTATGAACCCTACAGTGTTGGAGATGTTTTTCTTTTAATAATAGCTAAATTTACTTTTTGAAAACGATTTGGCTAATCCCTTGGAGATGCTCTAAGACCCATTTTAGTGAGAGTTTCATGTAACACCCTTGGTGTTACACCCTAAACAAACCACTAAACCATGTCATGAGTATCATGTTTATGTGATAAGCATGTGATAAAGCGTGTAGATCAATTTCTTGTAACCTAAAATGACTAATAAAAATGTTAAATGAAAGTTGATTCAGTAGCTCATGTATATCTAGTAGGGTTGAAAACTAATTTTTATTAAGCAAAAACACTATAGAACATATATGTAGCACTTAAATAAAGTTTGGAGTATGGACTTTGTAGATGGCAATGAAATCCTTGCTGTGGAAAAATAACTTCGCTAGCTAATGCTTCTAATGGCCTAGAAATACAACTTGGAATCAAGTTCAACTCAAAGACAATATTTTCAAGTTTATAGACAGCAACACAATGCCATGTTTGGTAATTTATTTTGTGAAATCGAGTTATGGGATGGTATCGTGTTTTAGCTCGGTTTGGTAGCCTCACATGCTATCTTGAGCATGGTGAAGATGGTTTATGTCCACAAGCAACCGTTTAGTTGTTATAGGCGCTTGAAAATTCGTGCAAGACATGATTTTAGGCTAGTTCACTAGGTAAGCGCGGTCACCACGTCTCGGGGCGCGACGTCGCAACACCGGCTCACTTTGTGTGTGCACGCGCCTGCCGTGCATGGCCGACTATGAATACCCTATCCTGGCTGCCACTAGCTCTGTCGTGTGGAGCCGCTACTGCTGCTCGCACAACCGAGCGGCGTGGCCACCTGCCTCACTGTTCTGCCGCCCCATCCATCACCGCGACGCCGTCACTGTTGATGCCACTATGTTAAGCTGCGGGTGTGCTGCCACTGCCATCCTCAGCCACTGCCATGCGAGGTTGCTATCACCATGGCACCGTGCTGCACTGCTGCTGCTCATCTTGCCAATGTGCACTTATGAGCTATCCCGCCGCACCGCCTACCTGCCTCGTGTCGCGTCGCTACCGCTGCTAGGTGATGTCGCCTCACCGTCACATCCATGCCTCCCTCTACATCCCTGCATCGCTGCAGGCCTAATTTGATGCCGCCGCTGTGGCAGAACTACCCAAAATAACACGCTTTCTGAGGCACTCATCTTCTATTAGACACTAAGCACCTCGAAAGTGAGCTACATTGGACAGTTCTATCGAGCATACCCTAAGGGAGAACTCAAAACTATAACACCCTCGATGTTACATTATACAATTTTTGCTAAAACACCGCATGAGCATCATACTTGTGTGTAATATAGGGTATAAATCAATATACAACACTTGAAACATTCATCTGAAACAAGAAACAAATGCTACATTTCATGTCGCTTTATATTGTTTAGGGTTCTAAGTGAATTTTATCGAACAAAAATGCTATAGAACGCTTATGCGAAACTTTGATAAAGTTCGTTGTATGAACTTCGTAGGCAACGGTAAAATATGTGCGGTCGAGGACGAGGTTCGCTAGCTAGTGTATCAAGTAGCTCGGGAATGGAATTCGACGCGAAACCGTTTGAAGCTTCGTCAATTCTCGTAAGTCTGTAAATGGGTCGACGAAGCTAGGTTCGACAATTTTTATGGGCGAAACGGGTTAAGTAAGAGCATGATCTTAGGGTTTGTTTTAGAAGCCTGATGCACCATCCTAACGTAAAATAGCTGGTTTAGCTATGGGATCATCGGATAGGATTTTTAAATAGCTTTAAAAAGTGTGCAAGTCACATATTTTGAACGGAGCCAACGCTGGTCGCGGTCACCTTGCTCGGCACGCGGCGTTACCGCGTCGGCCACCGGCGTGCATGCACGCCACGGCCAACTACTACTGTGCCCTGGCGCACGCATGCATGCGCACTGCACCGGTGGGCCTGGTTGGTTCTGCCCACCATCACGTCCATCTACGCCTTCTACTCGCTGCCGCGTCACCAAACTGGTGTCGCCGCTCGCCAAGCGCGCTCACGCCACCGCCTATGCGGCCACTATTGCTGTTGACGCCTCGTGGCTGCACACGCATGGGATGGCTGCCTAACTTTGCCATCGCGTTCATGTCTGCTGCCACGTTACGCCGCTGTCTTCCCTAACCTTCCATCCTCTGCTGCACTCAGTGTCGAGCCATCGTTGCCTTGCATGCTGGGCAGTGTGACCAACATCTTGTGCATGCCTTGTTGTTCCCCTTCACTGTGCGCGCTTGTGCTTTGCATCGACGACCATGACAGCGCCGAGCCAAGCCATGCCTAACTTCCCTGTTCCTCAATCTCAATGTCACCGGGACTGCTCCTCCGAATTCACCATAGTGGAGCCACCGCAGTGCAATTAACTCCATCCTCAGCTCCGCTATGTAGCCAGCCACCCAACTGACCCCACCTTGTAGGGAACCTCGCCTTATCGTGCTCCAATTTTGTAGCTGCCATTCTGCTAGGCCAATAAGACCGGGTTGGCATACGCTGACGGCAAGCCATCCATCCAAAGAAGCTTGGGTCGATTCCTTGCACTGATAGCTTTGCCTCCACCTGCTAATCACCCTATGCACCGCTGCTGAAGCGCTACCATTGCCTAGCCTTCCCTGATGCGGCCTTGCCACCGCTGTGCGCCGCCGCACCATCCATGCGCACGTGGCCAGCTAGGCTCGAGCCGTTTTCGGTCAAACCACCGCCTCGATTGGTTCTATGGTGTTACTTGAGCTCACTGGCAAGCCCTATTCCTCTAGCTTTGTTGTGACTCATCGGAACGCCATCGTCGTGGTTGTAGGATCCCCACCGCCATGGTTTGACCTCGTTGTAGCGTCCTCGCTTGTGTTTCCTTCGCCCAGCGCTTCGCGTTCACTCCTAGGTAAGGGTTAGCTCTATAGTTAGGGTGGGGAAGGTCTGATGTGGCTGGCGTAGCCACCGGTGCTAGCGTCGCTGCGCTGGAGCGTGCACGTGGGTGTTAGGGGTATCACTGTTGTGAAGGTAGGAGTTTCTAAGGGTGTAGCTGTAAGATAGTAGACTGGCAGAATAGTGCGCTTAGCGCTCATGTGATTATGGAGTAGTCTGAGGGTGTTTCTACATATTGATAGGTGCACGCGGGTCCTCCTCGGCATGGGCCACCATCGTCCAGCTGGGCCACGCCCCCGTGTGGGCTACACCATGCATGCGCATGTTGCGCCAGGTTGGGCCGAGCCGCTCACGTTGGGCCATGAGATAGAAATCAGTTTTTATTTTTCTAGTAAATTCGTGAATGTTTATTCAATATTAGTTGAGCTAAACTTTGATAAATTGTAGTAAATCTTGTAGATGTCCAAAAATAGTGAGATCAAGTTTGTTAGGTTCACAAAAATACCATCTACATGTTTGTGTAGTTAGATTGCAGTTATCTGTGACAATGGTAGGTCCATAAATTCAAACTAGAGAGTTTAGTATTATGTAGATTAATATTTGTAGGAATTTTTGTGGCAAATTGGTGATAGATATAGCTATGAGATTTTTATAGTAGGTTCATTAGATTATTATATACTTGCTGTAAATTTTGTAGCCCTAGAGTAGGTTGATAAATAGAGTAGCTATTATCCTTGTTTTATCATATATAGAGTAAATCAGTATTAGGAGTAAGAATAACATTAGTTGCTATGGTAAGGTAGGTCATGCTTCATACTTGTTAGTAGTAATAGTAGGTAGCTTAGCAATTTAGTTGGTAGAACTCACTTAATAGTTTGATAGATGTATTCTTATTTTAAGAGTTGTTGTTGCCGTAATACTAAGTGTTGCATCATCATTTTATGGATATAGATCATGAGTTGGCAGAGTTCGTGCCGGTGGACGAACAGGAGTATGAGGAGGTCATCGAGGAGTACGAGGAGGAGATCCTCATGTAGGAGGGAGCCCTGGAGCCTTTTGGTGTTGACTTTGCTAACACATCGCCTGCCCAAGGCAAGCCCTGGTGCATAACCCCTATTTTATGATCACTAAATATATGTTTATGATGTGCATTTAAGTTACAGGCATTTTATGGAAACTACATGCATAAATATATCTACCCATGAGTCCTACTAGTATAGGTCGAGTAGTTGCTATGCTTAGGATATTGGTAGCATGAGTAACCTGCCGTTCCTCGCAAATAGCTGATAAATATGATCACTCATGATAAAATGGTGGAAAAGAAAATGGTGATCGGGTAGGGATATGGTTTGGGTACTGGTGGGTGTAAAGGGTTGTGTCCTATGGCCAATAGGGCATAGCTCGGTTACACTTTTTCCCTGTCTGTGTCAATTAAGGACCGGTCATTGCATATGGCTCTAGGCAAGTCACAGACTTATTATTCTGAGCACATACTTGGGTATGGGCACAGGGAAGACTCGTTGCTCTCTTATTGTGGATCTGGCTCTTTTCAAACCAACTGATTGGAGGCAAGGATGGTGGAGGTTCTTGCACCACACTGAGTCCGAGACTCAGGAGTGGGGGCTTAGAGTCCAAGTTTGAACGAGGACCTAGACACCCAGGATAGGAGGGTGATGGGTTAGTCCTATTTGTGCCTAGGGTACAAGCAGAGCATGTGTTTTCGTGGTACCCAGCTGGGGGCTTTGATTCATGAATCGCTGGGAAATTCGGTACAGCTTGTCTATGGTTTAGCACCATAGTAAGAACTAAAATATGGAAGATGATGAAATGGAACTGATTGCTTAACTCTTGCTTGAAAGTAGAATATGTGCTTATATAGACTGGATAGATAATAACTTAATACGACTGATAATAATAACATAAATAAGGACTCACTACTAGTATTGCCTTTTGCCAAAAGAAAACTAGCAAACCATAAAGCTTATCATATTCCTTGGAGTCGAGAAACTATTCCCACTAGTCGGATAAGTCTTGCGAGTACATTGTGTACTCAGGGTTTATTCATCCTTATTGCAGGTAATGCATGAGAAGTACCTTTGTGTGGAGGATTCTTCTGGTGGGCTCAGATAGATCCTCGTCTCTTATCGCTAGATGTTCATTTTAAATTCCACTATTTGTTATTCTGCACTCTGATATTTGGTAATGTAATTTTAAGAACTTCTGATGTATGGAATGGACAAGTATTGTAACTCATTCTCATTATTGGATCCTTGGGAAAATGTAGATATTTTGGGTTCTCCCTTGGGGTGTGCCCAACGGATACCGCCCGTCGTAGTTTGCTTTCAGGGTACTTAGAGTCTGGTGGTAGACGAGCACCTCTGTAAGTATGTTATTTTGGGCGGTTCTGCCACAGAAACCATCCATGTTTTACATCTATAATCCAATAATGAGTACAAGCTTACAATACTAAGTCTATTTCATACAACAAGAGTTCTTGGAAATTATTTATTACAATACCAGAGTTTAGAGTGCGATAATTAAACAGCGGAATGAAAATAAACATCTAGCGAAAATGATACAAGGATCCATCTGTGCCCACCAGAAAAATCCTCCACACAAGAGCTACTCCTCAAGCTGCACCTACAATAGGTGTAAAATAAACCCTAAGTACATAATGTACTCATAAGACTTACCCGACTAGTGGGGAATAGTTTCTCGACTCTCAAGAATATGATAGGCAATATGGGCTTGTTGTTTTCTTTTTGTTTGCAAAAAACACTACTAATAGTTCATCCTTACAGTCAAGTTTTATTAGCAGTCTTGATTACTTCATTAGCTATCCATTCTAGGTAAGCACATGTTCTACTTTCAAGCAAGGGTTGAGCCATCAAAACCATTTCACCATCTTTTATCTTCCAGTTCTTACTACGGTGCTATATCATAGCCAAGTCGTACCGTCTCACAAAAACAGTGTTTCACGAACCAATGTATCCCAGCTGGGTACCTTGAAATACATGCCCCGTTTGTACCCCAGGCATAAACAAGACCAACCCATTTCACTCATGTCACGGGGTCTAGGTTCCCATCCAAACTTGGACTCCAAACCCCCGCACTTGAGACTCGGTCTCAGTATGGTGCTCAGACCTCCACCTTTTCCTGCCTCAAATCAGTCCGTCTAGAAAGGGCTAGAACCCACACCAAGAGCGTAATGAGCCTTCTGCTTCCATAAGCAAGTATGTGCTCAGGATAATAAGTTTGTGACCTGACTACCACCCACAGCAACGGACGGTCATTAATCAACATGAATAGGGAAAACAGTGTAACCAACCTAAGCCCCATTGGCCATGGGACACAGCCTATTAAACCCACCAATACCCAAACCATATCTCTACCCTATCTCCATTTTTCCTTTCATCATTTTATTATGAGAGTAATAATAATCACCTATTGTGAGTAACGATAGGTTACTCACGCTACCAAAACCTAAGCATAGCAGCTACTCAAACCTGCACTAGTAAGACTCTTAGGACAGTTATATCTATGCATGTGGTTTTTATAAAATTTCTATAACATAAATGCACATCACATATATATATTCAGTGATTATAAAAAATAAGGGTTATGCACCGGGCTTGCCTTGGGCATGCGTGGTGTTAGCTGAGTCAGTCAGTGGTGGCTCTAGGACCTCCTCTTGCACGAGAATCTCCTCCTCATACTCCTTGATGATATCCTTGACTTGTGATCACCGGTGGTCATGATCTCCACCAACTCGTTCTCTACATGCATGCGATGAAGATGCAACACTTACCATTCATGCAACAACAACTCTTAAAATAAGAATACACATACTAATCTACTAAGCTAGCTCTAATGACTAAAGTACTAAGCTAACTATCATCTTCACCAAGCAAAGTATTGGGTTAAACTAACAAACCCTTAGCTTGGCAAATTAACGATATATCCTTTTTTCTACTAATAATTTAATGTATATTAAAACAAAGAGCATTTAACTATCCTAATGTTTAGTCTATTTTAAGCTACAAAAATTATAGTGAGCACATAATAATACCATGAAGCTAGTATAAAATTTTCAGGACTAAAGCTATCACCAATTTACCACAAAAATTCTTACAATAATTAACTTAAGAATATTGAGTACTCTCAAATGATTTAATAGCTCCTGGTATCAACATGTACATATATGAACTAAATACACTATAGATAGAGCACAATTTTAGGAACCTAACAAAATTTGTTTCATAATTTTTGGACACCTACATAATTTTATATGATTCACCAAAGATCAGCTCAAAAATTAAATTAGAAAACTATTTCTAATTCCTTAGGAAAAGAAAAATGAAACCTCCCGTGTGGGACACACGTGACACAGCATGCGCAACCGTGGTGGCCCATAGGTTTGGCCCATGCAAGGCTGACCCACGCAGAGACGGCCCGCGCCGGGGAATCCCGCGCGCGTCGACGACTTTTGTAAAAGAGACCTCGAACTCCTCCCAATTTACAATTAAGTACTAACACTATTTTCTCCTCTCTCAGAACTTCTCACTTAACCCCCTGGCCTTTCCCTAATTCACCCCCGTGCACCTCCAGTGACCCAGCGTACGGCGGCATGGCGGTTAGTGACACAGCGTGGCTACGTCGGCCTCCTAGGACCTATGGTGGACCACCTAACGGGCCTGTCACTATCTTTGACCCAAGCGTCTATGCTAAGCGGTGGTGCAGGGTGACATGACTTGCTGGGGAAGGCTACAGCGGCACACGACCATCCATGATGGCGGTGCCACTGTTCCATTTGGCTAGGGTAGCTACAAGCCAAATTGGTTAGCGCGCGAGCATAAGGAGGCTACCATGGACCTAGCCGAGGTGACAGTTTGGGCAGAGGATGATGGAGGAGGGCTGGACACGTGCAGCTGAGCCATGTAGTGGCATACCACAGCAGCACAGTTGCATTAGCGACGATGGGGAGGTGGTAGTGGTTTCTCAGGCATGCGTAAGGTGGAGAGGGAGGCAAGACGAAGCTAGTGGTGCAGGCGAATTGGCTCAGAAGGAATGGTAGGAGGGTTGCCCACATCCATGGTTGGGCGTGGCCTTATTGGCACGGTGTCAGAAAAAACTCCAAATTGGAGCTTGGCTGTGCTTGCTTCAAGGCTAGGTGGGGGTCGGGGGTCAGGTGGCTTAATGGAGAATCTAGAGACGTGATGAATCGAGCGATGGTGACTCAACCATGCCAAATTAAATGAGCGGGGTTGGCCGGTCGCAATGACAGAGAGGGAGGGGCAGGTCTGGCTCGGCTCATCCTCGCCTTGGCGGTAAGTGGCCGGCTAAACCCAAGGTGGCATCTATGCACCTACTACATGACAACGTGGCCAAACCACATGCGCGTGCGCAGAGGCAGGTGGTGGCACGGTCGCAGCGCCATTAAGGTGAGGCGACGGAGTGGGGCAGCCGGGACAACCCATGTGCGTGCTAGGACAAGGCGAGCAGCAGCACAACACAATGTCGTAGTGGCGTCAGTAGTGGCAATGTGAGGTAGGGCAGCAGTGCAGATGCGATGACGAGGTGATGGCGCCGGCAGCGGCTCTGTCATGGCGCGGGGCGAGGCAGGCGACAGCAGCAGTGGCTCCATGTGGCGGGGCCAGTGATAGATGGGCCACAGCTAGGCCAGAGCAGCTGTGGCCGACCACGCATGGCAGTGTGCATGTGCATGGGATAGCTAGCATGGTGACACCGAATGCCCAAGCATGGTGACCGTGCCCACGCGGCCAACCAGCACGAACTATGTCGTGCATGAATTTTAAAGCGCCTATAAAAACTAAACGGTTGCTTTTGGACCTTAACCATCTTCACCATACTCAAGATGGCATATGAGACTACCAAATCGAGCTATAACACTACACCATCTCTTAACCCAATCTCTCAAAATAATTTGCTAAACATAGCAATGTCTAGCTATTAACAAACTTAGAAATTTTCTAAGTTTTTGAGCTGAACTTGATTTCAATTTGCAATTTCTAGACTAGTAGAAATATTAGTTAGTAATATCATTTTTCAATAACAAGTATTTCACTGTCATCTACAAAGTTTGTACTTCAAACTTTATTTAAGTATCACACACATGTTCTATAGTATTTTTGCTTAATAAAAATTGGTTTTCAACCCTACTTGATATACATGAGTTGTTGAATCAACTTCCATTTAACATTTTTATTGATCATTTTAAGTTACAAGAAATTTATCTACGCATTCTATTAGATGCATTAACATATAAACATGATGCTCATGACATGTTTTAGTAAATGATTTAGGGTGTAACACCGAGGGTGTTACAGCTCTCCCCCCCTTAAACAAAATCTCATCATGAGATTTAATGTGAGTGCCTAGTGTAGGAAAAAGGGTAAGAGTAAGCTTTTAACATAAACTATTACCTCGGCACACTGGGGAGAAGATGGGGATAATGCTCTAGAATATTACTCTCCTGTTCCCAAGTTGCTTCGTCCGCTAAATGATTTTGCCACTAGACTTTATAAAATTTCACCACTTTGTTTCTAGTAACTCTCTTTTTTCATCCAAGATTTTGACATGATGCTCAATATAAGATAGATCAGGTTGGAGAGGGAGTCTTTCAATTTCCACCACTTCCTCAAGAACTCATAAACACTTCTTTAATTAGGAAACATGAAAGATATTATATACTGCTGACAAAATATTTGGAAATTGGAGATGATAAGCAACCGCACCACATCGCTCCAAAATCTAAGGTCCGACATAACGAGGAGCTAACTTTCCACAGACTCTGAACTGATGCACACCTCTCATCGGGGATACCTTTAGGTACACATGGTCACCAACTTCAAACTACAAGGGTCTTCTTCGCTTCACCGCATAAGTTTTCTAACGATTCTGAGCTGCCTTCAAATGACTCTGAATAACACTACTTGCTCTTGAGTTTCCTTGATAAAATCAAGTCCAAAGTAACCACGATCACCCACTTGAACCCAGTTAAGAGGTGTTCTTCATTTCTAGCCATACATGGCCTCAAAAGGTGCTATAGGAATGCTTTCTTGATAGCTATTGTTATAAGAAAACTTAGCTAGAGTCAAGCATTCATCCCACTTTTTTGGAAAAGAGATGACACAAGCCCTTAATGTATCCTCAAGTACCTGATTGACTCTTTTTGTCTGACCGTCAGTTTGTGGATGATAAGCTGAACTTCTGAGAAGACGAGTACCAAGACATTTCTAGAGTTGCTCCTAGAATTGAGAGACAAAGACTGACCCTCTATCAGAAACAATAGTAAGAGAAACTCCATGTAGAGTCACAATCCGATCAAAATATAGCTTGACATACTTCTTAGCTGAATACTTTGTATCCACCGGGAGGAAATGAGCGGACTTGGTAAGGCGGTCCACAATGACCCAAATAGAGTCATACCCCTTTGTCGTGCAGGGCAAACCCACAACAAAGTCCATGAAAATATCCTCCTATTTCCAAACAGGGATAGGCAAGGGCTGTAGAAATCTAGGCGTACGCATATGGTCTACCTTAACCCTTCCACAAATGTCACATTCTGAGATGTATTTGGTTATATCCTGTTTTATATTTGGCCACCAATAAAAGTGACGCAAATCATGATACATCTTGTTACTTCCTGGATGAATGGATAATTTGGAGTTGTGAGCTTCATCAAAAAATTTTCTCCTAAGCTCATCACTTGAGGGAACCACCAATCGGTTCTTGAACTTCACCACACCTTGATCATCAACACTAAAATGAGGACCACGCCCTTCGATGATTAGCTTCTTGATATGTGGATTTTTCAAAGCATCTTGCCTATGCATGCTCTTCATTGTTCTTGGAGTATATCAAAATATTATTAATGAACACCACTACAAACTTGTCCAACTCCAGCAATAAGACTGCGTTCATGAGGTACATGAAGAATACAGGAGCATTGGTGAGACCAAAAGATATGACTAGATATTCGTAAAGCCCATACCTAGTAGAGAAAGCTATCTTTGGCATATCTTGTGGCCGGATCTTAATTTGGTGATACCCAGAATGAAGATCAATCTTTGAAAACACTTTTGAACCAGCCAACTAATCGAACAAAGTATCAATACGAGGTAAAAGATACTTGTTCTTAATAGTTACAGCATTGAGAGGGCGATAATCCACACACATCCGAAGAGTGCCGTCCTTCTTCTTCACAAAAATAGCTAGACAACCCCATGGCGAAGAACTAGGATAGATGAATCCCTTCTCCAACAATTCCTCTAGCTGCTTCTTCATTTCTGCTAGTTCCTTTAGAGCCATGCGGTAGGGACGCCACAAAATAGGAGTAGTACTAGGTTCTAACTCAATGGAAAACTCCACATCCTGGTCTGGTGGTAACCTAGGTAGATCTTTGGGAAAACATCCAAAAACTCATAGACCACAGGAATAGAGGCAAGGTCAGGAGAGGCTTTAGTATGAGCAATAACTGGCAAGGTGGGGATTGGTGGGATAAGGAGAGATATTCTATCCTCAGAAGAAGGAAGCTTCAACTCAATAATTCTCTGCCTAAGGTTCAAGAATACCCCATAACTTCTCAACCAGTTCATTCCTAGAATTGCATCTATGCCTTGCCCAGGCAATAACATGAACTAGAGATGATAAGAGTGAGTTGCTAGCACTAGCCTCACTGTGTCTGTTTGAGTGTTTACGCACAACTGCCCACCCGAAGCTCTGATTCTATAGGCAATAGGAATAGCCATAGTAGATATATTATGCCTTTGTGCAAACCCTATACTCATGAATGAATGTGATGCACCAGAATCAAATAATACATATGTCGGGTGGAAATTAATGGTGAACATACAGGCCATCACGGGCTCTCCCTATGGAATCTCCTCAGCCTCGGTGAAGTTAACCTATCCCGTATGGCTCATGGGCACCTTCTTCCTAAAGATAGTCCTCTTGACCAAAAGAGAGTTGGCTGAAGGCTGAGAAGACTGAGTATGAATACTGGACACGTCTGGTATGACCACCACAGTGAACTCTCTAAGTCAGTTAAAGCGCAAGACGTCGAAACTCCCAACCATTGCCAGAACTCCCGACCATCAAAACTCCCGACTTATGTTGACACTCCCGACGAACCAACCCAAAAACAATAATTTTACCATTGCTGAGCAAATACCGGACACGTCCGGTATGAATACCGGACACGTTCGATATTGCTAGACCAGCAAGAAATCAGTTAGCTCTTTTGTCTCTCAAATACTCAAAACTCACATGGGTTGGCTTAAGCACTTATGAAACATTATCTATCAACATGATGCATCCCTCTTAATAGTATGACATACCTATTAAACTCAAGATTAAAGGAAAAACAAATTTATACCGCTTGAGTTGACCTCTTTTGAATTAATGCCGTCTCTTTCAATCTTCATCAAGTAAGGGTGCCAACATGTTGATATTGATCTTATCACTTGAGCATAGCCATCTTGAGCACATGACTTGATTCCATTCATCAAATATGAATAACTCCAAATGCATCAAGTCACTTCAAACACTTTGTCCAATATAGATTTGATCCTCCACATCAATATGACCATCGTAGTTTGATTAGTACCTCAACTAAATGCAAGTACTTTCTTCTTCACCCTAGCTAGGTTCTTTGGCTGCCAAGCCATCGCTTGCCCTTCACCCTTGCTTAGTACCTCGAAGCCTTTCCTTGCTATCTTCACCATCTCAAGCCATCAAGTCACATCTTGTGTTGAATCAACCATTCATTTGTATTGTTATCTTTTCATTTCAATTTAGCAAGCTTCAAATATGAGACCATTCCATATGCAATCCCTCATGTCTCATTAATTAATTCTTACGAGCTTGCTTTCACATAGAACATGGAAATCCCACAATAAATAAGCCTTTGCATGAATTCCAATTGCATTGTTGTCTTGTGCTTGAACTAGATTATTTTATACAACAACGCATCATTTTGGCTTTCATTAAGTACCTGTGAGATATCCTATTACATGTCCACACTTAGCAAATGGGTTAGACCTTTAATCATGTTATCATTCAACCATCCAAAAGCCACTAAAGAGCTAGATGAACTTTTAGTGGCATTCCTTGTCACACTTGAAACAAAGCACCTGCCTTGTTCCACTATCCCTAATGAGGCAGAACCTACTATCCCTGAGGCTGCTGCACCTGCTGAGTATGTGAACAGTACTGAGTGGGAGGTGCCTGGTGAGTCTGTTGAGTCTGGCGAGACGACTGTCCACCCGAAGAGCGATAGGACACCCTCCTCACAACCTGTACCTTCTAAGACTGTGGGTGACTAGAAGACCCAGTGATCATCCTCTTGCGCTTCCACTCAGCCTGAGATTCACGCTGAAGTCCCTCCATAGCAATGGCAACATTCATCAAAGCACCAAAGGTCTTATAGCCTCCTGTATACAGCTTCTCTTGCAAGATGCAAGAGAGACCATGATTGAAATGGTCCATCTTCTTCTTATTAGTGTCCACATGAGTCCCAGCATACTATGCAAGATGGTTAAACTTGTTCACATACTCCATCACAGTCATGTTTCCTTGCTTCAGCTCTAGAAACTCGGATAGCTTCCTATTTAGCAAACCAGCAGGAATATAATATTGACGAAAAGCAGTGGTAAACTCCCGCCAAGTCACATGGTGGTCCATAGGCTATATGACATTGAGTTGAAAGTGTTCCACCAAGCACTGGCAAATCCTAGAAGCTGCTATGCAGCAAAGCGCACCTTTTGCTCGTCAGTCACATTGAGTAGCTAAAACTTCTGCTCTAGAATACGATGCCAATGCTTCACTTCTAGAGGCACAGCAGTCAGCGTGAACATGGGCAGGTGTGTCCCCAAGAAGTCCTGATAGGAACAGGGCCTCTTGAGACCGCAGGCACCACCCCTGTTCCTGCCATTACGACCGAGGCCTCCACAGGCGAAGACACCAATAGCCTATGCCAGCATCTCTAAGGCACGGGCCGTCTCGTGACAAGCAGCTAACATCTCAGCCATCATCTCGGCATGGGTCATCAAAGGCAATGGTGGTGGTGGAGGAGGACCAACAAATGGGGCCTCATGGCTCTCCCCGTTGGCATTGACATGATCATCGCCATGACCATTTTTGCCCTGGTCTTCACCAAGACCACGACCTATCCCAGCACTGGTGCTCCCAGGACCAAACCTCAAGTTCATCTATAAACAGATAAAAACCCACCATTAGGGACAAAGCCTCCATATTTAGAAACAAACGGCTAGAGAGATGATAAGGCCCGATAAATGGTTACTAGCGAGATCTTATCCTATCAATTTACTATCCAAAAATTATATGTGTGGGGGAGTTTAGTTTAAGCAAGATTCTCTTTTTATGTGCATGGATCGACCTATTTGTTCGCTCAGGCCAGAATATAGTGGCATTCGTATATAATTTTTGGCACAGCGCACACTCACTTCTCGTACGCTAAATGATTCTTACGCAGCATAAGTTAGTGTACCTACAGAAGATTGATTAGATAAAACCAGTGCCAGTATCTTAGATAGACCATATTACTAGGGCTTATACTTATTTATGTAATTTATCACATCCTACTTTTCATAAAGCTTTTGTTGGTCAAATTTAGGTTTTGAAAAGAGTTTTTAAATTCGTAGACTCATTATTGGCTCTGATACCACCTGTGGTAGAACCGCTCAAAATAACACGCTTTCGGAGGCGCTCGTTGTTGGGGACCAATACTAGGGTACTCAAAGAGGAGAGGCTAACGACCGTTAAGCCTTAATTCATTTAAGGGTGTGACTACAGCTCCAATCGACCCCCAAGTACGTAGGCTTTGCCTTGCCCAACCTCTAAGGGTGGGACCCAATGTCTGAGGGCTAACTCCGCCTCACCTGATGTCTGAGGGCAGGCTTCACCTCGCCTAACCTCTAAGGGCTAGCTCCACCTCGCCTATTGTTTGAGGGCTGGCTTTGCCTTACCCAATGTCTGAGGGCCAGCACTGCCTCATCCAACGTCTGAGAGAGGGCTTTGCCTTGTTCAACCTCTAAGGGTGGGCTTTGCCTCACCCAACATCTAAGGGCTGGCTCTTCCTTGCCCGATGTCTATGGGATGGCTCTGCCTTGCTCGATGTGAGAGGGAGGGCTCTACCTCACCTGATGTCTAAGGGATGGCTCTGCCTTGCCCAACGTCAGAGGGAGGGCTCCACCTCGCTCGACATCTGAGGGAGGGCTCCACCTCACCCAACGTCTGAGGGCTGGATCCACCTCACCCGATGTCTGAGGGCTAGCTCTGCCTCGCCTAATGTCTGAGGGATGGCTCCGCCTTGTTCGACACCTAAGGGCTGGCTCCGAATCGCCAGACGTCTAAGGGCGCGGCTCTGAACAGAAGCCCATGCTACCGCCAACCACTACGGGCTAGAAGGTATGACCCAAGGTCAAACTTCTGGCATCATGTAGGGAGCGGTCACGTGTCAACATGACCCGTCCCCTTGACATGTCATTCCAGAGAACTCACATCACCTACAGTGACGGACGTGTGGTCACTGCGCTGCCTATTCCCTATACAGCCGCTGATCAGCACGCTGGTTCGCCATGCCACCCGCTAGGGCAGAGTGTGACATCATGACCCACCGACAATGCTAAGGCATGGCATCATCGGCGGATAGGCCTCTGGCATGGCGCTATCCCTGTCACTGCCTGCAGTGTTGGTAGGACTCGCACAAAGGAAAAGAAAGGTTCAGCGACCATAAAGGACTTCCTCTCCCTCTGGTTCTCCTCTCTTCGTCCGCTGTAACCCATGCTTTCCCTTGGCCTATAAAAGGGAAAGCACAGCACCCCACTAAGGGGATCGAATCTAGAAGGATCTCAACATATCACACTCGAACCTAGAGCACATAGCTGAGCAACAACCGAGCACTTGGCACCCGTTCGCTCCTCTCACTAGAGACTTGGGACCTATCTCTCTCTCGACCATTTGTAACCCCTACTACGAACTTTTAGTGCTAGTAACATGAGCAACAGCATTGAACTGGATGTAGGGACATTCTGCCCAAACCAGTATAAACCTCATGTCCTCTTAGCACACCATCTGAGCCTGACATGCAATATTAGAAATTTACTCATTGGTGTTTACTCGAAACACCAACAGTTGGTGCGCTAGGTAGGGGCCTTTTGTGTGTCTCGACATCAACACCAGGCCTCAGATGGCTAGTCACAGCATCAGCTAGGTCCCAGGCGCACACGTGTGCTTCTAGGACCTAGACTTTATTATCATGGCAAAGGGTGAGCTGGTGTAGATGCCCATCGTCGTTCAACCTCTCCACTCCACCAGCCTCAACATGATCACCGAGGCGCTCAAGGAGCTACGACTGCACACACTGAAGGCCTACACCCCCAGGAGCAGCTAGCCCCTCAACTTCGACTACAGAAGGTTGGAGCGTTAGCTTGGTGTCTTCCTAGGACCCCAACTATCCTAGGAGGGCATGCACCACCTCACCTTCTCGTTCACCAACATCATGGCATAGCTAGCCGAGGGAGAGCCGCTCTCCCTAGAATACCTCATTTAGAGCGCCCCGATAGTGCTCCTGTTCAGTCTTCGCAATGCCACAGAGACCGTTGGCCACCTTGTGGCACAACGCATGATTCCATCCCCTGTGAATGATGAGTTTGTGGGGGTGATCAAACACATCATGGAGTCTTTCCATGACCTCCTCTTAGAGCCAGAGTCACCCTCTAGCTCTAACTCTAGTAGAGGGAGCCATCACCCCTCTTGTGAATACTTCATGATAGGTACCCCCGAGGGACACGTCGAAAGCATCCACGATGAGGAGGCTACCCCGACAAAAGACCTCGACGACAAGGTCGAGGGGGATGTAGGAGCCCAACCCCGCCTATGGGTGGAGGAGCTGAAGGCCCAACACCTAGAGCTTGAGGAAGTGTGACTCCAACTCGAGCAAGAATGCACAGAGCTCGATCGTGAGATTGAGCGCCATGGAGACAGGGGGCGCGCACATGCCATGGCCCATGACATGAACCGAAGGATCATTGAGGATGATCAAGCACTCCCACACTTTACCCGAGCAAGCCAGAACATCACTATTGCAGTAGCCTTGCTCAGGGGGCTCTTGGGGCCCGCGACGCTCGAGGATCGATGGGCCCACCATGAGATTCGCACGCTGCTCGAGCATGTGGCTGCACAGCAGGCCAAGAGCTCGTTGTCTCGGTGATGCGAGCTCGATGCTAGCCAGCACACACCCTTAGTGTGACCTGGCAAGGACGCATCAGTTCACTAGGTGCTGCATGGCAGTGGGCCACGCATCATGGTTCTGGTGCATGAGCGTCTCGACGGCAATCGTGACGCGCGCGACACCCTCGACACCCATCGGTGTACCCGTAGCAATGCAGGGGAGGAGGCCAGCCATGGTTACCACCCTCAATGGGGTGGATGCTATGATAGTGGTGAGGACCAAAGCCCAAGCCTCAACCTGCTGGGACCTCAAGCCTTCAGCCGACACATCCTCAACGTCACCTTCATGGCAAGGTACCGACCACCAACCAACATCCCAAATACTCTAGGGAAACAAACCCCAGACTATAGCTCGGGGATTATTTTCTTGCCTACCAAGCCGGTGGGGTAGATAATGATGATTTCATTATCCACAACCTTCCGTTGTTCCTAGCCAATTTGGCATGGACATGGTTGGAGCACCTTCCATCTAATAGAATCCAAAGTTGGGCGGATCTAAAGGAGATATTCATGGGAAACTTCTAGGGCATTTACAAGCATCCTAGGAACCCATGGGATCTCAAGAACTACCGACAGAAGGCTGAAGAAACCCTTTGTGGGTACATTCGATGCTTCTCTCGGCAATGCAACGAACTGCTCAATGTTGTCGACGCTGACATCATAGGGGCCTTCCTATCTAGAACCACCTATGAGTCCTTGGTTCACAAGCTAAGACACAAGGGCCTACAAACCACCAAGGAGCTCCTCAACATCGCCACCAGCCATACCTCGGGCGAGGAGGTGGTCAGAGCAATATTCGATCACCTCAAGGGTAAGGCGAAGCGGGATAACAATGTCGGCAAAGGCGCCTCCAACCATCCCATCAAGAAGAAGAACAAGCAGTGGCATGAGGGCTTGCTCGTAGCTATCGTCGACCATAGGCGAGGTCGAAAGCCCGTGGAGGGTACTTCGAACCACTTCGAGAAGCTGCTCGAGGGGCCATGCCTGAACCATGCCTTCCATGTCAAGCATCTATACAAGGACTATGGCCTTATGAAGTGGTTCTTATCTAGAGGCTCCAACAAAGGGGAGCACGAGAAGGACCCTGACCTAATCACAGATGACACCGAGGGGAAGGACGATGACTTTCTAATGCTGGATGGCTGCCTCATGATCTTTGGAGGTTCCACAGCCTATGACTCCAAGCACCGTTAGAAGCTCATGCACTACGAGGTCTATATGGCCTATCCAGCCATGCCTATCTTCCTCCGGTGGTCGGAGCCTACCATAACCTTTGATCAGACTGACCACTCGGAGAGCACCCCACAATCGAGGAGATATCTACTCGTGGTCGACCCGATCATTGGCATGAAGCGGCTCTCTAAGGTACTGATGGATGGAGGTAGTAGCCTCAACATCATGTACGCCGAGATGCTCGATGCCATGGGCATTGACCGAGCATGCATCTGAGTGACCGGAGCGCCTTTCCATGGCATCGTGCCTAGAAAGCATGCCATGCCACTTGGATAGATTGATCTATCGATCACCTTTAGGGACCCTTCCAACTATAGGATAGAGACCCTCACCTTTGAGGTGGTTGGTTTCCATAGAACCTACCACGCCATCCTAGGATGCCCAAGCTACGTGAAGTTCATGGCTGTCCCCAACTACACCTATCTAAAGCTAAAGATGTCGGGACTGTGCGAGGTCATCACCATCGGCACATCCTTCCAGCACGCCTACGAGTGCAAGCTCGAATGCTGCGATCACGCCACAGCAATTGTGGCCTCCAAGGAGCTCATGGCCATCGGGAAGGAGGTCACCGAAGAAGTACCCGACCCCAAGCAGTCGGCCACATCTTTTGAGCCAGTAGAGGGCACTAAGGAGGTCCTCATAGACCCTAGTAGCTCCAATAGCAAAGTGTTGCGTATTGGCACCATGCTTTCCTCCGAATAGGAAAGCACGCTCGTCGACTTCCTCCATGCCAATAGAGACATCTTCGCATGGAAACCCTTGGACATGCCAGGCATTTTGAGAAAAGTTGCGGAGCACACCTTGAAGATCAGGCTAGGCTCCAAGCCGGTGAAGCAACACCTATGTCACTTCGACGAGGGGAAACGTAGGGCCATCGGTGAGGAGATCGCAAAGCTTTTTGTGACCGGGTTCATCAAGGAAGTGTACCACCTAGAGTGGTTAGCCAATCCCGTTCTTGTACGAGAAAAGAGTGGGAAATGGAGAATGTGTGTTGACTACATGGGTCTCAACAAAGCATGCCCAAAGGATCCATTTCCTTTACCACACATAGACCAAGTAGTCGACTCTACTTCAGGGTGTGAAACCCTTTGCTTCCTTGATGCATACTCTGGGTACCATCAAATCATGATGAAAGAGTCCGACCAGCTCGTGACATATTTTGTCACCCTATTCAGATCGTTTTGCTATGTCATGATGTTGTTTGGTCTAAAAAATGCTAGGGCTACGTACCAACATTGCATGCTCAAGTGTTTTGGGGACCTCATTGGGTGAACCATTGAGGCCCATGTGGATGACATCGTAGTCATGTCCAAACAAGCTGACCAGCTCATAGAGGACCTTGAGTAGACCTTCTCAAAACTCCAAGCCAAAGGCATTAAGCTCAACCCTAAGAAGTGTGTTTTTGAGGTCCTAAGGGGTATGCTGCTTGGATTCATCATCTCCAAGCATGGCATCGAAGCCAACCCAGAGAAGATCTCGGCCATCACTAGGATGGGCCCAATTTAGAACATAAAGGGGGTACAATGAGTTACTGGGTGCCTCACCATGCTTAGCTGTTTCATCTCATGCCTTAACGAACAAGGTCTCCCCCTTTATCGGGTTCTGAAGTGGGCCGACCACTTCAAATGGATGTCCGAGGCCCAGGAGGCATTTGACACGGTCAAGTAGCTTCTAATGAAGGCCCCAATCCTAGTTCCTCCAACCGATGAAGAACCACTTCTGCTCTTCATCAAGGCCACCACGCAAGTGCTCATCACCGCCTAGGTGGTGGAGTTAGAAGATGAGGACCACGCCCTTAAAGTACAACATCCCGTGTACTTTGTTAGTGAGGTTTTATCCGATTCCAAGACCCGCTACCCCCAAATCTAGAAGCTCATGTACGCCATCCTCATCACTAAGAGGAAGTTGCACCACTACTTCGAGTCACATCCGGTGACGGTCGTGACGTCCTTCCCCCTCGGTGAGGTCGTCCAAAATTAGGATGCCACGGAAAGAATCATGAAGTGGGCACTCAAGCTGATGGGTGAAGGCATTGTGTATGCCTCCCTGACAGCCATCAAGTCTAAAGTGCTGGCTCATTTCATTGTAGAATGGACCAAGGTCCAAATGCTACCAGCGATCATTGACCAGGAGTACTAGACGATGTACTTCGACAGATCGCTGATGAAGAAAGGCCCCGGCGTGGGCTAATCTTCATTTCGCCCCTTAGGGTATGCATGAGGTATATGGTCCACATCCATTTCCCCTCCTCCAACAATGTAGCCGAATATGAGGCGCTCATCAACGACCTACGCATCGCCATCGAGCTTGGCATCCGATGCCTCGATGTCTAAGGTGACTCCCAACTGGTCATCGATCAAGTCATGAAGGAGTCGAGCTGCCACAACACTAAGATGGTTGTGTACTACCGAGAAGTCCACCAGCTAGATCACATCCCAAGGCATCTCAATGAAGCGGCTGACGCGCGGGCAAAAGCAGCATTTGGCCGAGAGCTAGTGCCAATGGGTGTCTTTGCCAATGATCAGGCCCTCGGTCTGCTATGAGGAGATGGAACAAGTTAGTGGTGGACCACCTACCTTGGGCTTGGGGGCTAACTAGCTGCTGGTTCCATCTGACCCTAAGGTTATGGAGCTCGGTGAGGATCTAGAAATAGAGCCCGACCCTCTGATCGACTGGAAGATGCCTTACCTCGACTACCTTCTCCAAGAGACTCTACCAATGGAAAAGACAGAGGCCTGGTGGCTCATGCGTCATGCTAAGTCTTTTGTCCTTGTGGAGGGTGAACTTTACAAGTGGAGCCACACCGGGATCATACAACGTTACATCCCCACCGAGCAGGGGAAGCGGTTGTTGAGCAACATCCACGGTGGGGTTTGCGGTCATCATGCCGCACCTAGAACCTTGGTTAGAAACATGTTCCGACAGGGCTTCTACTAGCTAACCATGGTGGCCGACACTGAGCATATTGTACACACCTATGAAGGGTGTAAGGACTACACTCGGCAGACCCACCTGCCGTCCCAAGCACTCTAGACGATCCCCATCATGTGGTCGTTCATGGTCTAGGGGCTCGATCTGGTCGGACCTCTCAAAAGAGCGCCGGGGGCTATACCCACTTGCTTGTCACCGTAGACAAGTTCACAAAGTGGATAGAGGCTTGATCAATCTCCCCGATCAAGTCTGAGCAAGCTATGTTGTTCTTCCTCGACGTCATCCATCGCTTTGGAGTCTCGAACTCCATCATCACAGACAACGGCACGTAGTTCATCGGAAAGAAGTTCCTACAATTCTACAATGAACACCATATCTGAGTCAATTGGGCCACCATGGCACACCCCCATATGAATGGGTAGGTCGAGTGCGCGAACGACATGGTCCTACAAAGGCCTTAAGCCTAGGATCTTCAACCGGTTGAACAAATTCGGCGCACAATGGGTCACAGAGCTTCCTACAGTGTTCTAGAGCCTAAGGATGACCCCTAGTCAGGCCACCAGCTACACACCATTCTTCATGGTCTATAGCTCCAAGGCTATCCTCCCCACCAACCTCAACTATAGAGCACCAAGGGTTAGGGTGTACAATGAACAGGGAACCAAAGCATCCCTTAAAGATGCCATGGACTAGCTGGATGAAGTGCGCAATGTCGTCCTCTTCCGCTCAGCGAAGTACCAGCAAGCGTTGTGCCAGTATCATAGCCATCGAGTGTGGGGTCAAGCCTTCAACGTCGGAGACTTGATGCTCCACCTCATCTAGAGCAACAAGGACCACCACAAGCTCTCTTCTCCATGGGAGGGACCGTATGTCGTCGCAGAGGTGCTCTGACTAGGCATTTACAAGCTCAAAACCATCGATGGCGAGGTCTTCATCAATGCCTAGAACATCGAGTAGCTATGTCATTTTACCCTTAATAAATGCACACTTTCTCTTATCAGTTTCACTATCGAATTCCCTAATCTTTAGTGACGCCTAACACTAGTAGCGTCAAAGGGGTTGGGCCTCACTTAGGCAATAATAATAGCATATTTATCCGGTAGACATTCTCTACGCCCGACCCTTTCTCATGATAAGACCCAAAAGCGAGGTCTGTGAAAACAAACCCAGAGTAAAACTAGTCGAACTGCGAGAAACTTATGCCCCCGATGGCTATAGCGCCTTAGCTCACTAGTGTGATCAGAGTTTTTTCCTCACCCTGACCTTTTGGGCCTTAGCTACAAAAAGTGCCGGTGCGTGTCTAAGAGTATATCTACCTGGCCAAATTCCCTCGATGCCCGACCCCCTCTCATGTTAAAACCTAGGAGCTAAAGTTGCAGGAACAAACTCTGAGTATAATTGGTTGGACTGCGAGAAACCCATGCCCCTGTGGCTATGGCGCCTTTGCTCACTAGCATGATCAGAATTTGCTCACCCATACCCCGAGCTTTACGGTCCTAACGATGGAAAGGGTCAGAATGCACTAACCTTTTTATATAAAAAAGGGAAGAGAGGCTAAAAATCTGTTAGGCTATAATGAGATTTAAGAGCTTGTCCATTCATTACAAGTTTGTCGCCTAGCTTATCTGCCTAACTGAATTCTTACACAGGATCTTATCATCCTCTATCTCCTTAGGTAAGTCCTATCCTAGCAGGTCATACAAGTCAACCGAAAGGCTTAGCCGCTACCGAGGGACAGGTAGGGAGCAGCAGGACACCCCACGTGGGTTATGCTGACCCCATGACGAACAACGGACCTAGATTCTGCTTGAACTTATCCGGTAAGAGCTTTCTGAACCCGTCACTCATTCTGCCGAGGTTAGTCCTGTGCCAGCGGGTCACCCAAGTCGATCGAACAATTTGGACGACTACCGAGAGATGGATCACCCTTACTATACGCACATTTTTCTCATATTAATCTCACTATCAATAGCAAGGGGTCGGGCCTCGCTCAGGGGCTGGCAAGAATATCTATTCGTTAGACATTCTCTATACCCGACCCCTCCTCACATTAAAAAACTAGAGGCATGGTATGTGGTGACAAACACTGAGTGAAACTGGTCAGACTGTGAGAAACATATGCCCTAGTGGCTACATCGTTCTTTGCTCACCAACGTGGCTAGAGTTTTTGTCCCCGCATCCTGAGCTTTAGCTTCCACCTTCCTAGGAAGGATTTTGAGAGGCCCACCTATGGAATCTCCATCGAGGAGAGGTCGGTAGGTCGCCTGCAGCCAGTCGAATGGCTCAGACCATGGCTGAGAGACAGGTAAGGAGCAGTGGGATACCCCATGTAGGTTACGCCAACTCCATCATGAACAATGAACCTAGACCCCACATAGACATATTCGGTAAGAGCTCCCTGAACTCGTCACTCGAGCCATCGAGGTAACTTTACCAAACCCCACTTTTCTTTTCCAGTGCATGAACATTCATTCATCCATTCATTCATTCATTCATTCATCCATTCATCATACATTCATCCCATACATCCAAGCATTGCATATGCAATTGTTGCATCACAACGCTTCACGTCGCATCATGAAGCGGTAGTCGTCTCATTCGATATGAGCGGTGATCGACCGAGGTTCAAAGGCCAGTCCATGATGGGCTCGAGGCTAGCTCACGTCAACCAAAGCTAGGGGAGAAAAACTTAGATGAGCCCCAGCGGCCCTTCCCTGACCCCGCTCAGAAGCAGACAGGGATAGCTCAACCTTTCTCGTTCGATCCTAACCTCGAGCCAAGCCCATAGAACCCCATCGAGGGGAGGCCAGCGGGCCACCCGAGCCTATCGAATAGCTTGGGCATCTACCAAGAGCAGGGTTAAGGAGTAGTGGAATGCCACATGAGGGCCATGCCAATCCCATCAGCGGATGATGGACCTAGATTCCACTTGGACATACCCATTGGCGAGCTCACCGAGCATGATATTCGAGCCATTAAGGCAAGTGTCGTTAGCTAAGACCCTCTGGTTGCGAAAACTAAGGACAGGGTGACGCATGAAAATCAGCCGACCCGTACCGAGCCTAGGGGTTCGGGGGCTCGCGCCGCCTGACCCAAACTTGGGAATCCACAAGACTGAGGTTCAAAGGCTGGCCCATGAAGGGCCTGAGGCCACCTCGCGTCGAACAGAGCCAAGGGAGAAAATGTATATGAGCCCTAGCAGCCTTCGTCTGACCCACTTAGAAGCAGGCAGGGTCATCTCAACCTTCTCGTTCGATCCTAACCTTGAGCCAAGCCCACAGAATCTCCATCAAGAAGAGGCCAGTGGGCCACCTAAAGTCGCTTTCTAGGAGCAACACGAGCATCTATCAAGGGGTGGGTTAAGGAGCAGTGGAAGGCCACATGAGGGCTATGCCAACCCCATCACAAATGATGAACCTAGATTCCACTTAAACATACCCGTTAGCAAGCTCACTGAGCATGCCACTCGAGCCATCAAGGCAAGTGACATTAGCTCAACCCCTCCAGTTACGGAAACCTCAGACAGGGTGACGATCATAAAGACAAGCTAACCCTTGATCAGACCCCCACTATACGTGGGGCTCGAGGAAAGTTGGACTCATAATGAGACCGAACGCACGGTCGTAGAACGATGGCTCAAATGCTAGGGAGGGGGTACGCACAAAAACAAGAGACACTTTCTCCTACTAGTGTCGCTATCCTCTCCTCAAACTTTAGTAACACCCAACCTTAGCAATGGTAAGGGGTCGGGTCTCACTCGAGGGCTGATAAGGGTATATATATACCCTTTCTGAAATAGTCACTGCGCCCAACACCCTTCCTCATGTTAAACCTAGCGGCAAGGTTTGTAGGAAGGAACGCTGAGTAAAACTGGTCAGACTACAAGAGACCTATGCCTCGGTGGCTACGGCATCTTTGCTCACCAACATGATCAGAGTTTCTATCCTATACCTCGAGCTCTACGGTCTTAACAAACAGAAGGGTCAAAACGCATAAACCCCCTTTCACACATAAAAGGGGAGAGAAAAGAAGGTTCGATCAAACAAAACAAAATAATGAGTTTGTTCATAAAATACAGGGGGTCAGAGCTTGTCTGCTGATTACAAGAGTGGATTGAACTAACTAACCCCTTTGGGGGAGAACTATGCCCTTGATCCTATCTGCCAGGTCCTATGAAAGGGGAGCCATCGCCGTCTCCATCTCTACCAGCTCATGGGCTTCATAGCCGAGCACGAAGCTGTGGCTCATCGCCTCCAGGTCAAAGCTGCCCCCATAATGAGAATGAGCAATGGTGAAGGATTGATTCACCCTAGCGCAGAGAGCATTCCTCTCATGCTGGCACACCCGAGCCATGATCTCAATAGCACGAGCTATGAGTGAACTAGTTCCCTCTAACCGTACCACCTCAAGATCATCGCAGACTACTCTGAGGGTGGCATTTTGGATACTAAGCTCATTGCTCTCTGCCTAAAGATTCCTCCTCGCCTCGGCGAGGTCCACGGCTAGCTCAGCAGAATTGCTCTTGGCCTCCAGCTTCTATGCTGTCATGGTCCTGAGCTCGGCCTAGAGGGCGCCAACCTACTGTTGTGCATCACCACGCTCTTGGCAGACCTGGTGATGTTATCGGATGGCCTAGTCACGCTCCTCGTGAGCCATGCCATGCTTTGAGCTAAGCCTCTCTATGGTTTAGAGCAGCTCGTCCCACTCCTTGCGTAGCCATGCGATCGCCATGGCATCTAGGCTTACTCGCTTCTCTAGGGCCGCAAGCCTCTCATCAGCCCCCAACTTTAGCTCCCTCTCCTTCTCAACCTCAGCCAATAGGTCAAGGATCTTCTAACGGGCCTTGGTGTCCTTATAGAGGAGCTTGTCCCCCTCTTTCCTATCCTTGGTGGCCTCCTCATCGTCCCTCTGAGACCTCACCGATAGAGCCTCGAATGCCCTCTCGGCCTCATCAGCATGCCGACGGGCCTTGGCCACCCATGACTGAGGAGTGTTCACCTCCTCGGTAAGAGGGGTTAGTTTGGCCACCCTCTGCTAGGCGGTAGCAAGCTAAGCCATCACCTCCCCGTGCAGCCACGCCTCCTCGATGAGGCGGTCCTAGGTTTCTTCTGCTCACGAAGGAACCATGACTTCCCCTAGCTATGAGCGATGAGGGACTGAAAGAAAACAATGGTCAAAATACAAAAATATGAGGAAAAGGAAAGGTCAAGAAGAAGGATCAAGCAAATACCCGGCCAGCGGGAACGACAATGTCGGCCAAGGTGACCTAGGTTTGGTCTAGGGCTTCGTGCATGGACACGACTCCCACGTCGAGGCTCTCCCACTCCATGCTCTCAGCGGCGGCGGTGAGGGTGAAGAGCATCGATGCTGGGTCCTACAGATTTGTCCACCAAAGTAGGGGCTTGCCCCACGTAGGAGAGTCGCTGACCATCGATGTTAGGGCTAGAGACGACTCTCTGCTGGCTCTAAGCGCCACCAGGCCCTCTCACCATGATGTTCCCATCGGGACACCCCCTCCAGCGATGGAAGGGGTCAATGGTATGGGCACCAACCTCTCTCACAGCACCACAACATCTAGGGACCCCTCAGCCATGTCCCCCTCCATCCAATCCAAGCCAGACTCTGTCGTCTAGGCTATCGATGGCGTGGGTCATGCCGGTACCTCTGGTGCCACCACAATAGCGCCTGGCTATGACCCACCTATCACAGCCACCGCCACCTCCACCTACAGTGGTGGGGTCACGACCAACTACATCACACCCTCCATGGTCGGCGTCATGAGCGTGGTTGATAGTCCTTCTTGCCCCGTCGTTGGCAGCGATATTGCCACCATCGCCTACTGCTTGGCGACCTCTGAAGGTGCCCCTTGGCTCCCACATCTGCTTGTCCAGCCAAGGGCACGGGCGTCGCCATGGGCAGCACCCGTCTGATCAGAGGCACAGTCGCACTAGTGCCACTCCCACCCACAACGAGTGCGGCACCAGCTGACTGCTACCGCCTCGCCTATAGGGCAATGCTCTTCTTCGGTGCCAGCACCAAAGGATTATGCTGCCTTCCGATGTTGCAAAAAGAGAAAAGCATAAGTCACGATGAGATCTATCCAAAAATAGAGAAAATAGGGCAACTAGTAACTTACCTTAGCGCCATCGGGCGATAGATTTGTTTGGGGGGTGAACCCTCGGACCTCTTCTCCACCTAGTTAGGGCGAGGCTGTTTTGAGCCCGTCCCCTGCTCCTAAGCAGAGGGGCTTACTCCCCTTGACTCTTAGGGTGTGGCAGCGAGGCCGCCCATCTCCGCTGGCATCTCGGGCACAACGGTAGAGCCACTCGCCACTGTCAACTCTTGAGGGAGGTCGATGGTACGTTCCATCAACGTCGGCTCCTCGGACATACCCTCCCCTCTGTGGAACAAAAAGGGTCCTGACTCCTATAAGGACGAACCAATACCTATCAGCACATCCTCATTCTCTAGGATGTCCCACTAGACATCGTCGGCTACCTCGTTGTTGCCATCATCATCGCCATTGTCACTATCGGTGTCCTTCCCTCACCCCCGCGCTTGCAGCTTCCGCTGCTTCTTCTTCCTCTTGTCCTCCTCCACCTTCCACCGCCGCTCACCCTCGACATGGTTCATCACCCTCATAGACGAATCCCTCAGCAACGACACTGGGTGATCCATGAAGATGAATCCCCTCAGCTGGCCCTGCCCTGCTCGAAGTTAGTATCAAGAGGTTGGAAAATTAATTAAAAAGGAGGTATAAGGAAGGGGAACTTACGCAGATGACATGGCCTAGTTCTGGCCATATCAGAGGATACCCTAGCCCTAGGAAGGAAAAATCAAGGGGAGCACCCACGTCATCCTGTGAAGGCTCCATCGCCTCCTTAATGCGTCGTGCGACCTCAGAGTTGAGGAGCTTTCCCTCGACCAGTGCTGTTCCATCGAACGACACCTTGAGCACCAACGCATACAGCGAGAGCACGCGCGTCATCAACGGCGCCATGCTCCTTGCATGGTAGGCTCCGATGACGCCTGACCCCTTCAAGCCATTCTCCTTAAGGATCTGGATGGTGGCGATGTGGTCCCAAATCCTCTTCTTATCCTTCTCTAGGACACCCCACTTCCTCCATGACTCTAGGGCCTCTTTGATCAAGCACCCAGTGAACTCCAGTAGAGGGGCGGTGGTGTCATTCTTGAGGTAGAACCATTGTAAGTGCCACCCCTTGTTGGACGTCGACAACCACATCGGCGGGTACTCGCTGACCCAGTTGTTCTGGAGCTAGATGTCGACGCACCCCATCGGCATATGTAGCTCCTACCTGCCACTTTTCTCCCTCTTCTTCTAGAGGGTGAAGGTGAAGAAGTACCTCCAAAGATCGAAGTGGGGGCTAATCCCTAGGAATCCCTCACATAGGGTGATGAACGCTGCCATGTGATGGATCCTGCTGGGATTGAGGTGCTGCAACTTGATCTTGTAGTAGTGCAGCAGCCCTCGAAGAAACCTGTGGGCGAGGGTAGTGAACCCACACTTATGGAAGTGCGTGAACGACACCACATAGCGATCAGGTGGTGATGGCGGATCCTCCTCATCGGGTAGAAGCCACTCCTCGGTCGAGGTTCACACGCAGAGAAGGCCACGATGGACAAGACCCTCCATGCGTTATAAGGTGATGTCAAAGTGGCACCATGGATCCATTAGAAGATGGGGATGAGTGGATGCGAGCTCGATGGCGGTAAGGACGTGGATGCCAGAAGCCTAAGTGATTGGCAATGGCGGTTGCAGATGAAGGGGCAAGAAGGTAAGGTATGGAACCTAGGGGACAAACCCTTTGGTTTTATAGGGGCAAAGGGTGCGAGGAAACCAACCATTCACCTAGACCTCCATGCCTACCATGATCATCCACCATGTCACACCGTGGGACATGCGCACACAATCTCTGCCGCACCACTCAGAAAACTCACCAGACATTTTGCCTTCCTGAACGGATCATGAACCGTCACATGTAAAAGGGAAACAGATTTAAAAACATCTCTATGGCTAGCCTAGGCCCAGGAGTTCGAAGGTTGGCCCATCAACAGGTTTCGACAACTGCTCCGGGCACCTTCAACATAAGGAAGTGGAAAGGGATGGGCCTGCTAAGCAACCAGCACCCAAGCGCACAAGCACTATGCGCATCCTGGCCCACGATTGAGTCTTGGCCAGATACGATCCATGGTTTTTTTCCTCAAAGAAAGGCAAAATGCCCTCGGGACCGATCGAACGGACCTAAGAACTATACAGATTGACCACCGAGAATCTAGGGTCGGTCACCAGCTGATCCTAGCTAGGTCCCCATGAATGGGACGCTAGGGCCCAATTAGGAAAAACCTTTTCCAACCCACCAAATCTCGCAGCCATACATGCGAAGGGTCCAATCATGACGAAAGGGAACCACCGTCCCTAGGACACGCCATGGGTGACAATAGAAGGCTAATTCCCTTAGAGTCCTCCTATTCAAAAATCTCTAAAGGAGTATACTGCTCCTTCAAAGGCTCAGGGGCTACTATTAGAGACCAATACTAGGGTACCCAAAGAGGAGAGGCTAACGACCGTTAAGCCTTAATTCCTTTAAGGGCACGACTCTAGCTCTAACCGACCCCTAGGTACGCATGCTCTGCCTCGCCTGACCTCTAAGGGTGTGATCCACCTTACTCGATGTCTGAGGGCTAGCTCCGCTTCGCTCGACGTCTGAGGTCCTAGCTCCGCCTTGCCCGACGTTTGAGGGCTAGCTCTGCCTCGCCCTATGTCTAAGGGAGGGCTCCACCTCGTTTGAACTCTAAGGGTGGGTTCCACCTCACCCGACATCTAAGGGCTCACTCTACCTTGCCTGATGTTTAAGGGAGGGCTCTGTCTCGCCCAATGTCTAAGGGATGGCTCCGCCACGCCCAATGTCTGAGGGAGGGCTCTGCCTCGCTCGACATCTGAGGGCTAGCTTTGACTTGCCTGATGTCTAAGGGCTAGCTTTGCCTTGCTTGATGTCTAAGGGAGGGATCTGCCTCATCCGTCATCTAAGGCCTAGCTTCGCCTCACTCGACGTCCGAGGGCACAGCTCCCAATAGAAGCCCATTCTATCGCCAACCACTATGAGCTAGAAGGTACGACCCAAGTTCAAACTTCTGGCATCATGTAGGGAGCGGTCATGTGTCAACATGACCTATCCTCGTGACATGTCATTCTAGGGAACTCACATCACCCACAGTGATGGACGCGTGGTCACTACCCTACCTACTCCCTGTATGGCCACTGATTAGCACGCCGGTTCACCGCGTCGCCCACCGAGGCAAAGTGGGACATTATGACCCATTGACAATGCTAGGGCATGGCATCATCGGCGGACAGGCCTCCATCGTGGAGCCATCCCTATCACACTTACAGTGTCGATGAGACCCACACAAAGGAAAAGAAAGGCCTGACAACCATGAAGGACTTCCTCTCCCTCTAGTTCTCCTCTCTCCATCCGTTGTTACCCATGCTTTCCCTTGGCCTATAAAAGGGAAAGCACGACACCCCACTAAGGGGATCGAATCCAGAAGCATCACAACACATCACACTCAAACCTAGAGCACATAGTTGAGTAGCAATCGAGCTCTCGACACCCGTTTGCTCCTCTCACTAGAGACTTGGGACCTCTCCCTCTCTCGACCATTTGTAACCCCTACTACGAACTTTTAGTGCTAGTAACATGAGCAGCAGTATCAAACTAGATGTAGG